>NW_010132253.1:20146-53233 GCF_000699245.1 Pterocles gutturalis
GAGTATGCACATAACTAGGGTAACAAAGTGCCCACCATAACCTCGTGTTAAGTCTTGTCTCAATTTCTGTGTAGAACTTGGAGATAAGCTGGGTAGGAAGAGCACAGATCCAGCAGCAGCCAATTTTATAGAAAAGTCACTGCAACCAACCTAGACACACTGATGTTTGATTTTGAACAGGCTTTCATAATTATCACATCTAAGTAAAAAGAAGGCTTTTCCTACAATCAGTATTTCTTGATATCAGGAAGGAAAACATATCCATCATCATATGATGGTCATATGATAGGCATAAAAAAAAGAAGAAACTTTCAAAGAAAAGGCAGACTGGGCTTCTACTTGCACAGCAGGGAACTCCGAAAGAGAGAACAGCCTGAATTGCCACCTACATTCCATCCAAAATCTTAGTCACACACACAAATATAAATGTAACAGTGTTGCGATTGATATAAACCAATATAAAAAGGACAGGCTATGCAGAGACCAAAACAACATGTCTAAATTAAAGGAATTAAAGGAAGTGTCCTCCTGGCTTTTCAAAAGGCAAAGAACTTTTCAGAGCATACTCATGGCAGGAATGGGTATCACTAGACTTTCTACACAATACAGCTTTAGCAAATACTCCAAATAACCTGGTCTGAACAACTGCCTACGATAAGAACCCAGATCTTCCATTTCCAGCAGTACTGCCTGCAGAGCAAAAAGCCAGCGAGGGCAGGCACACCCAGACACGACAGACTGTCGATCATCGCAAAGATCAGCAACTACAAGGGCTGTACAGCCAGCAAAGAGCTGTGCTCTGAAACCAGGAGGTGAAGGAGCAGCGGCAGAACAAGGAGTTCTTGCCATCTATCTGAGGCATCAGCACGGTCTGTAAGAGGTCATGCATGCCCCCAAGGCAGCGTACAGTTGAGTAACTCAGTGTCCTCTCCTTTCTCAGGTTATACTTGCTGCTCTGTGCCTCAGTAAGCTCCTCCTAGGGTCTAGGACTTCTTTGCTCCCTATCCCTTGGGATTTTAAAAGCAGAGACCAAAGGAGGCATGTTACCAGATAATTCTCTTTTAAATGCCTGCAAAGTGACCAGCAAAAAAAGGCTTCATGAATTTGTTAACAAACATGGAAAAAGACAATGTACAATTGTTTTCTCTACAGCTGCAAAGACTAACAGAGGCACTAAAGTATATCAACACAGTTAGGTTCCAGTCAGCTACAACTACATGTCCTGCCTGTGCTCACTGAGGATGCATAGATTTCCAGAGTATAATATAGACAACAGAGGACAGACAGGAACCAAAGCACTTTGGCTCATCTGTATCCCAGATATTGCAGGAATAGAAACTTACAGAATCTCAGCTAGTCACTTTGCTGGACTGTGTCCTTTAGCAATATGGCAATCATGAAAACCAGGATACATACAGTGCTTATGGTTCAAATAATTGCACAAAATGCAGACCCACTTCCATTATTGGGTCTTAACGCATTCCCTTTATTACTCACAAAACTACAGGAAAGAATGTTTACAAATCCTGGGTGATAGAAAATGGTTTGAAATCTTCTGAAACATATAAAGATGCTATTTGTCTGTGTTAGGCAAATCATGGCATTTAGTTGCTTATGTTTCCTTTTAAGTCTCTGAAGTCTGTTTTTTAGAGTAGGGCAAACCTGAAAATCTAATATTTTGGGAAACAGCAGACATCAAGACTCCACAGAAGTATGAAACAGCTTTAATGTATTGTTATCAGTAATCAGTGCTGTAGAAGCACTCAGACCAAGTGAAGCGGGCGACTGATACAGGTGTCAACATGCATCCGCTAAATATGATGAGTTATTTTAAGGAGTCATTAGCAGTTTGATATAGTTCAAATACACCAAAACACATCAACTATTTTTGTCACCTCTTAATTCTTTGCTTTTAGTTCCTAAATCTCCAAGAATGTTTATTAATGTGTTTCTAAAAAGTGCAGTTCTCCCAAGGCTATTTATTGATTCAGATCAGCATGGCTCTGCCTGCTACTTACGCAGTTTATCTACCACTTTAAAAGCTTGCTGATACCATCATCATGGCTCAGGCTCTGTCTGGATTTCTCTGCTTACAACAGTTAAAAAGCAGTAATAGAGCAATGAGGATAACAAACACATGAATTATTTTATAAGCTCAGTCTGACAAAGTAAGCCCTTTCATTTTCTGTTAACATAAACCTTCTACATCTTCATATTTCTGTCACTTGTTTTCCAAGACCATAAATCTGAAGAGTTCCAAGCAAGCTGCTCTAGGTCACAGTGGCCGACAACATTCCCCCAGAAACCACACACCAAGGACTCCAGTGTGACACAGCTTTTGCTGCTTCTCCAGCCTCGGGGCTGGAGGAAGCCCAGCTGGCAGCCAGGCTGGGAGAACTGAAGGAGTTTCCCATGCGGGCATGACTCCAAACAGGTGACCTGCAGGTATTTTTCCACTCTGTCAGCACACCCAAGCCAGTTGCCCTCCAGCTTGTAATAAACCCCGTAACACCGACTCTGTTGTTCAACACAGCTTCTTTGCGGCATTTCACAGAGAAAACGCGAGTTAGAAATACCTTTCAGGGGTGTAATGCTCCAAATTCATGTCACACAAGAAGGGTTTGAATGAGTTTACAAGTGCTATTTCCCAAGAGATCACTACACTGCTCTCAGCGCAGCATCCCGCCAAAGGGACCTGCTCAACATGCTGCTGCAAAGGAGCATCTTTGGCTACTGCCGGAGCAGCTGCTCCCCTCGCCCTGGGGTACCAACCTCCCAGCCAGGCTGGCAAGCAGCAAGGACCCGTGTGTAGCCCATCCCAGCGAGCACAGCCCAGGAGAGATGGCTGGCCTGCTCCGGGGGGGAGGAAGGCGGTACATCTCGCCCCCCAGCAGGTAATGCCGGAGGGGAGCCGCCTCAAGTGCTTTCCACAAATGCACCGCATTGGTGGGGAAAAGAGAGACTGTCCCTGCAAGCAGCTAGCAGAGAAAATAGGGGTGGTGGGGAGGCATTGCAGTAAGCAGAAAGGATAGCGTTGAGATAGTGTTAATTTCCTCTTAACAAAAAAAAAAAAGAAAAAAAAAAGAAAAAAGAAAAAAAGAAAAAGGGAAAAGCAGCTATTTGCAACAGCACAGACTCAAACAGATTAAAACATGGCTTAGTCATTTTTGTCTCTTTCCCCGTTCTTGCCCAGTACAGGAGTAAAGAACTTGTCTGAAAAGCCATTTATTTTAACATATTCACTGCTCCTTTAATTCTCTTCCTACCTTGTAAATCCCTTCCTTCCCAAGCCTTCTTTCTGCCCTTGCCAATGTCACTGTCTCTGCTTTTCTCTAACCCGTCACTTTGCTCTCCCCTTCCCTTATCTCTCACTAGTCCTTCACACTACCCCCTCCTGATCGCTTTTCACCCAGTGCCCGTTCGTCTCCTAGATGCCACGTTGTGATGGCAGAATAAATATCTGAATAAAAAACATTCTCCATGAGGTTTGTCTTTTGCTAGAATCCTTCTGACATTGGCTTGCACTACTTATTTTTAACTTAAGCAATGATATTCACCAAAGGCAGAGACATTCCTCAGGCTTGTAATAAGACAGATGGCTGCCTTACCCCTCTGGGCACTAAAAGCTATAGGTACGTCCATAGCGTGCTGGTACCGAACAAATTTCTCTCTCTGAAGCACAAAATGAAGGACAGAAATTCAACTGTATTGTTTGCAATAATTTTCATTTTAGTTTATTTTTAAATTGGCCACCATTTCCCACCTTCCCCAAAGCTTTACGTAACAAATACAGTGTTTCACTACAGAATTTTAGGTGCTGTGTATCTGCCCAAAGCAGAATCCTGAAGCACAGAGTGACAGACCATACTTAACTGCAGAGAAGAATTGTGGTACCAAAGACAAACACTACTTTTAAATTGATGAAAGCAGCAAGGATGTCACATGTCAGTGATTCCTACTGTCTAATGATTATAGTTTCCTCAACAGGCACAGTAAGAAAAACTTCCAGCCTTTCATTTGCTTCCTCTTGGCCCAGACATTTTCTCCACGGTTTTCTTGCAATTTATTTTCTCATCTGTCTTAGAGACTCTCTTGTAGGTTTTTTTTTTTGTGTGAGTGCTGTGGGTTTTTTTGGTTTTTTTTAAACTAACTTTCTCATTGCACCAAAATGAGAAGTTGAAGGGAAGCAGAAAGGGATTAAACCTCCAAAACAAGATCTGGGAAGAAGCACTTCAGATGCTGAAGACTGAAAAGTCTGACATGCAACCTGAAATTTATTGGGCTCATCTCTGCAGGTACCGGTTGGCCCTTCACCTACAAATATAAAAACAGCTGGTGGAAAGCATTAATCTCAGTGTTTCCCTCTAGCCAAGATGGTTTTGCGCTCACCTCAAAGCTGAACTGCAGCAGATGAAAAGTGAGATTTAAAAAAGAGAAGTAGAAAGGGAACATAAAAGTTGTCATACAGCCTTCGGCAGGAATGTAATCTGAGCCTTTACTGACCTTATATTCTTCTGAAAACCAGAACAGAAAAGGATCTACAGAAAAGCCTTGCGATCCCCTTTACAGGGAGCTTGCACGGGGGGTGTGCAGAGGTGGCAGCCAGGTGCGTGTGCCCCATCCAGCTCCCTGAAGCAGCTGTAACCATCCCTGAGAGCAGGGAGCTTCCTGCCTGCAGGAATGTGTCTCACAAAAGGTATCCAAAGGAAATGGACTTAATTTATTTTTTTTAAATTAAAAAACAAATAATCAATGATAATCTTGGTTAAGTGGGCTGATCACATGCGCTGATACGAGCAACATAGCCATTGCTATGTGGCAGTTGTGTAAGTAAGGAAGTTGACTTTTAGTCCCAATTTTGCATTGTCCTTAGTGGGAGAAGATGCTTTCCTACCAGGTGAAGGCTCATTCTCTCACCATTGTCAAGGACCTCCCTTCTGACCTCTGTTCAGTACCAAAGAGAAAGGCACAGTGGAGTAGGACTTGTGAAATTCCATTCCACATCCTCGAGCCTCACAGTACTACCCTGAACTACACAAGTGAAGCTTTCTTAAGAGGCTTTTTTTTTTCTTAAATCAGCTTAGTGGTCCAAAACCAGTGTGCAGTTTCCAGGAGTTCCTCCTCTAATTTCCAAATGATCTTCTATATAACAAATCAAAGACTGGGGCTTAATTCACATCTGCAAGCTTTACTTGAGATTACAATATAGGACATAAATCTCTAGAATCTTTGCTTAACCCTTGGGAGTACATTTTTACGGGCAACAGGACATCATCTTTCAGTAAAAATGACTGAATTCTAGCTAAGAAATGCACACACATCTGCATGATCAAAAGCTCATAAATCTTAACAGATCTGAGACCAAGCTCTTCTATTCCCAAATATTTTAATGGGAGTTTCTAAACAGTTCATTGTTTCCAACAGCCCAAGAGATAAAGAACATAGAGAAAAGTAAACTGAACTAGACTTCTGGCTTCAGAAGTAGAATGCACATATATTTAGATCAATAATATATAAAATAACACTCTTTTCTTATTACGATTATTTAAATCCTTTATGCATTAGAAGAAAAATACTCCAGCTATTCAGAGCAGCCTGCAGGAGGGTTTAGAAGACCAATAACGAGCTCATATGTGCTGCTGCAGCTGCATGACTGAAGCTCGACCCCAACACCATGACTTTGTTGCTTGTAGAGTATCATGCAGAACACTATTTCTATACCAAGCACAGGCCAAATTACTGGACCTTGGCTGCATATATACAACATAATTTATATGTACTTTTTCTGTCTGGTGATAAGGAGAGAGATTTGCATTTCAGAACCCAAGGGAAAGGTGTCCTTGGTAATGCTTAGGGCTACCAAAATGTACTGATTCATCAAAATCAATCACCAGGTGGAAAAGCACTTAAAAGCATCTCTCAAACAGCAAATATCCCAAAACAACTCAAGAATGGAAGTGAAACCGAAACAAACTGAAAACCTGTAAATGTCAAGAGGAATAAGAGGAGGAGGAAGCTGTTACATTTTAAGCACCAGTGCAGAATATGCAGCAAGAACAAATCTTCAGGCACAAGCCAAAAATACACTGCACTGGAGAGACCAAAGACAGACGATAGCACAGTGTCTGACTGATGTCAGAGGAGGTATGAAGGCTGGAAAGCCTGCATTTCTATTTCCTACACTGTTCCAGAAACCAGAAGCCAATGTTGTACATCTGCTGTGCAGAATGCTGCAGCTGTACACGGTTCATTATACTTGCAATTTTTGTGCTCACCCACTGCTTTGTCCTTAAACCTGCACATCCCACCTCCATTATGACAAGCTTAATAGCTCCACTGCTGATATGCCCAAACTGCCCATCTTCAAGATCATAATCTTTTGTTTAATCTCTACTGCCATAACAGTGCCAGCACCCACCTTCACATCTGGTATCATAGTCTAAAATATTAAAGTGGCTGTGATTGGGATTGAGAACCTCTAACTAACGTGTCTGTGAATTACAATGTAAATATTACATGAAATGAAGCAAAAGAGCACAGAGAAAGAATAGTTTCCAAACAAAGCAACTTTACTAGCTTACTTGCATGGTAAAATGCGAACAACATCGTTCTGCTTGTAACTCTCAATGCAGACAGCACAATGATCAAAGTCTGGGTCTGTTTCCTAAAATGAACAGAATGAAAATTCAAGTCAAGAGTTGAGGCTATGACAAATGTGAAAGTAGTTGTGACTAGTACATGAACGGCATTGTGCCAAGTGGCTGTTAGTAGAAGATACAAAACCAGTGACTGGGTTATTACATTCGAACATGACTTGAGAAAGAAAAGCATCTCATACGTACAAAACTCTGCCCTCATTTGTAACTAGTAACTGATCATTTCAAACATAGGCTGAGGTCTAAAATGACTCTAATATTTGGCTGAATCACTGTAAAATATAGTGGTGATTTTCCCAGAGGCTTCACTTTGGCTTAGAGCTAAAACTTCTACTTTATTCAGGGTTTTTTTTGTTTGTTTTTGGCAGGATAAGAATCCTGGAATTCCAGAACTAGCAATTTTTACTTAATTCAGAGTAGTCTCATATTTTTTCCTGCTGCTTATTTGCAGTATTATCATCATTCTTATCCAGACATGAAGATGAGGATCACTGTCTCCTCTCTTATTCTCTGTTTTCCAGAAGTTACGATTTTTTTCTCATTATTTTTTTTTTAAACATGAGTGTAACATTTCTAATGAAAAAAGGCTGACTTTATTTGGTTGTAGATATGGCATCAGCAATATATATTTAAAATATTTGGGCCTGTGACAAAAAACAGACCGTGCCTTTTCTTTGTTCAAGTCCATTATTCTTTTCAATGCCAGCAAGCTACTAGCAAGACTCAGAGACAGGAACCACAGCAAGACAACAGCCACCCCTGGTCAGCACCAGCCAGTGCTGCACACGGAGAATCCCCACGGGCTGCTCTGATGAAGGATGCTTTTTCTCCCACCCTCTGTTCACCTGCATGCATATCCCCATGCTGTCTGTACTGCAACCTACATGTCACTTGCCAGTTTTGAATTTATGTTATCAATATGACAGCATCTTTTCTTCTAATATGGAAAAGTTTCTGTTATCTGTATGTACTCCTATACCCACTGAAAAGATTTAGTGTAGTAGGCTGTCTTGAGATAAAACTACACAGGGAGGGAGAAAAAGCAGAAAGACATTTTATTCTGCCTTCTCTCTGGAAGCAAATTTTACTGTCACTTCCCTATCTTCTACTGCTGATAGTGTTGATAAGAGAGATAAAAAGGAATCATAATAAAAAAGGCCTAAGGAAATAATCTTCTCTTAAAAAAAAAATCGTAGCCAGAACTCCCTTGCCTTTTGCAAAAAAAAGAGCAAAAATTAAACAAGATTAAGTGACTATTTTTACTTTTAAGAATCAAAGACAAAGCAGTACTGCTCATAAAAGTAGAAAAAGTTTAGGACTTAACACACCATATATTTCAGTTTGTATACCAGGAAGAAATATTACTGGAGTAACACTTACTATCTTTAATGAAAGACCTGTTTATACTTCCCTTCAGATTACTGGATATTCATATTTTACAGAAGAAATTGTCCTTTATTACCTCTCTTTTAAATTTATTTTTACCTTCCACAACTGACATATGGAATGGTTCTAAGCTTACAGAATTCCAGATAAACAGTGCTAGCCCTATGCACTCCTACCAGCAGAACCCCCAGTCAGCCAGCACACAAAACCACTCTCAGCCACAGCTGCCAGATGGAGTGCAAGTAGTATTTAAGCAGAAAAACTTCTTTGAAATGTCCAGACTTACAGCATACATTGATACTAAAAGTTACACAACATTTGTGCCACAGGACAAAGTAAGCTCCCAGCAAGGAAGGCAAGGTCATAAATCAGAAGCAGAAAGGAAAAATTGAGATTGCATCCCCCAGCAACAATTAAACATGATGCTCAAGTCTACCACGTTGAAATCTTATTTTTGTACCTTATCACCCTTCTTTACTGTCCTGGTTGTCAATTTACCGATGGCTTTCTTCGCAGCATCTCCAAGACGACGCTAATGAAGTGACAAAGAAAAGAACACAAATTAACCCTGATAATCAAGCTTCATTACTGTCCTTTATCCTGGCTTGTTTGGGCTCAGCACGAACACTGCAATACACACTATGGCAGCAGGCCAACATGTAAGACAAAAAGCGTACACAGCAAAGCCCACAGTTAGAGATTTGTCAGGCAGAAGAAAACATTGAACAGTTGATCCCACAAATGCACTCAATAAGCACGGGCATAGACCTCATGGACCGTATAAAGGTCCACAAAAGTGATCCAGCACTGGTGTGACAAAACTCACCAAATCCAGCCCGCAGGATAAAAGCTGCAGCAACGTGCCCTCCTAATGATTTCTGTTATATTCTGTTCATATTGCTTTTTATTCAGCGTGCTGTAATAGACTCTTTGTTCTCTTCTTAAGCTTGAATTATTACTATTTTTTTCCCCCTGAGCAGACTGATCTTATTCTGAGACGTAAGAGATCCTCTCAGTGTAACCTAGTTTCTCTCGCTATTACCTGAAACCACTAGGATCTCAGAAAGAAAAAAAAAATACGGGTCATGAAACCTAAATAAGCCAATACAGACTTAAATAAAGCTGAAACGGATATTGGTTTGTAGAGGAAACTCAATCTGACTGCAGAGGCCAAGCTATTTTTTCTTGTTGATGCTGTTTTCATGACCACCGCTGCTGGATGGAAGGAGCCATTCTGCAATCCCAGTGCTGATCCCTACTGCAGTGCCCAGCTCCCAGCCAGCCGAGAAGGGCTGTTTGCCAGCTGGTCCCTGGGATCTCAGAGACAGGGCACCGAGCGGAACAGAGCTCAGGTCTTCTTGTTTCAGGAACCTGAGACATCGGGTTGGGTTGACATTTGCTGGAACAAGGGGAGTTCATGTATTTCATCCTTTACCTCCGCCTCACACTAAGTGCTCTGCCCTGGAAAGAGATGGGCTGTTTCTGAGAATGTAAACTGCACCTATCCAACCCTCCAATACAGCTTGAAACAAGCATTCATTTCTTGTGCCCACCTCCTATATCGCTGAAAACCAAATCCTTCATAAGGTGGATCCTCCCCATAGCATACACTTTCTCTACATAGAAACTGAAACTAAGAAGGCTGCTTTTATTTGAGAAACAAAGCCCTCAGAAGACCACGACAACTAAATTTGTGTCATGATCACTAACTGTACCACTGTTATTCTAGAATTGCTAAGTACACTTTTTGAGGTTCTCATGGTAGAACAGCTCTTTATTTGATATTTTGTAGAGTATGATTTGAAAAAAAATCAGATACTCAGTCCCAACTACTGAAGTATACCGACATAGGAAATGCAGCATCAGAAACAGAGCTAGGAGGGGGAAATTACAATATGCTTCCTGAAGTCAGAAATATCATCTTAACTTCAACGTGCGATAAATTGGACAATTTAAGCAAATCCAAATTACATGCCCTGTAACAAGCATATTGGCTGGAGTACTTAATGACACAGAACACACTGGCATGCTGCTGAAGTGGATACTTTCGGTTATGCAATGATAGTGATTATTAAGAGAGGAACAAGGCTGAAAAGGCATTTAACTTAACTGCTCAGCACTACCACCTAAGTAATTTTTTGTAGTATTTATATTGAGTTGTACTGCATATGATTGCATATGCACTACAAAAAATCTTAAAGAAAGATTATTTTCCTATCAGAAGCATAATATTTCAGCAAAACTCTGCCAAACTCCACCCATGCTCTCTTGTGTAAATACATTTCTGAAACAGTAACTTTCGTCTCTTCCATGTAAGAGTTCCATCTTGTCCATTTTCTAATTTTCACAAATGCTTTTTTATGCTAACACTGGAAATGCTCAGTATTTGCTATTGTGATAATTTACAGCATAGTCATACAGCATGTGATTGCTTTTAAAACCCAGAACTGTTGTGACGGGAAAGGCCACCACTACACACAGAAGAGTTTCATACCTCTGGCGGAAATGTGCAAGAGCACTGATGTGAAATGCAGTATCTACTTGCACTATCTACAAAACACAGCATGTTTTTGATGATTTTTTTTCTAAAGTGTGCCTTGACATAACTTAAAAACAAGATCATAACCTAAACCAAGTTATTTCACCACAAACAGTACAGCCTTCTCTCTGGGAAAGCTCTCAAAGCTCTTTAAAATAAGCTGTAGCTGTCACCAACTTCTTATTAAAGTTTAATAAGCTCAGTTTTTTAAACCACATAAAATTTTCATCAAGTTTCTCCTGACCTTTGTAAAAATCTAAAGAAAGAAAAAAGGTCATAAGAGCCCTTTCCCCATGGAGCAACTGTTTTGAAACACGGACATTTGGAAGAAGCCTAGAACCATGTAGGCGATGCAGTAGGCAAAATTTAGTATTCCATAGACATTCATTGAGTAACAGTTATATTTAACCTTTCAGCATCCCAAGGGACCACACTAAGTACTGGTTACAGTGTGGTCATTTAAGAATGACATCCTTAGGAAAATCTACAGGATGCCCACGGGACCTGCAGCATCAGACACTATTTATAGAAACTAAAAAGGAAATCCTTTTTCCCATCTGAGACTTTATAAGCTTACATTTGTCTTAGGTTTGACAAAAAACACCTTTAAAGATCCGAAGCACTGCTTCACAGTGAGCTCCTGGGTATTAGTTCTAATTCAGGGGGAAAGGGGGCACAGTGACTAGAGGTCAGCAGCTTTGTAAGTTAGCCTTGACAGAGAGATACAAAGGCAAAGAGAGCACAGCAGATTTCCTGACGTCTACTGACCCTTCTCAGCAAAAGCCAAGGCACACTATGGAGGCAGTGGGTCATTAAGTCCACACTAGTAAAACATTTACTTCTCAAGTTTAATCCATATGTGAGCCGATGACTTGATTTACTGAAGACCTCTGAATTTGGCCATACTTAATTCAGTTCTTAAACAAATTAGAGTAGAAATAGAATGTAAAAAAGGCACGTTGGACAAAATTTTACTTAAAATATACGATCAGGAGAATTAGTCCATACCAAGCGGTAATAATGTTAGAAGTCCATGCAGATCACTAAGCAGGTGTGTACCTTCATTTTCTTACTCTAACATTCATGACAAACTACAGTTTGCAAATACCTTTATACAACTTCTGAATTGCCTTAACTGTTACTAAAGCTATCCTTCATAACATGGGTAGAATTCATAACATTAGGGCTGTGTTCCCCTACGCTATACGAGTTCATTCACAATTTAACTTTCCTCCCCATTCCCAACACACATACAGTGTGTGTTATTCAGCCAACATAGATTCTATCTTCCTCTTGGACTCATTAAAACCCAAATATTTTCCTTCAGTCTATTTTCTCCTGTCACATAATATGATCTTGTACTGGTGCTGCTCAGGATGAAAACTCTTTGCTATATAAAAATCCTTGTCCAGGAACATGCTCTGCCTTGGAACAAAGAGGTTCTAACACTAGTTTGACAGACATTCCTTAGAAATTACTTGTTCTCTATTGACTACCGTATACAGAAATATCACTTCCAGAACTTAAAGAAAAAAAGGAATCCCCTTACCTGATTCCTGTCACGAGCACTTGTGTACCTGATCTTTTGGATGAAGTAAAATATTAACCATGCTGAAGAAATTATCATCAAAACAATGAATGATATTGACACAAAGACTAGGGAGCCCCGACTGAAGTTTTTTGGAGGAACACGGGACCCCACTGCTATTGCCATCAGGACAGAGATATTCTTTTCCAAATAATTCAGGATCTCTTTAACCTTTGATTCTGTAATCATGACAGCAACAATGTCTCCAGTTCCTATAAAAAAGAGAAAAAGATTTAATTTATATTTGAAATTAACATGGCATGCTGCTCACAAGATTTTCCAAATGCAAAGCCATTTGTCAACTTCAAGAATTTAACGTAAGCCATCTACAGCCAAGGAACATACTCCTGGGCACTCGACTCATGGCTTGTCCTTCAAACTCAGATTTTCAAATTAGGACATTACCATGCAAACTATCTGCAGCTCTACACATAGTAACAGATCTCTACCGGTGGTTACACAGTACTTCCCACATTATAATTACTGTGTGCAGCCTGAACTAGCTTTAGAAAGTACATTTAGTCCAGATTTGAAGCTGTGAATACCTGAATAGGCAACTCACAGAAGAACACGTAGAAGATGAGTTCAGTGACATTGTTAGAGCGGTCAGTGCTGTGTATACGTTGCTCTGCATGGTCATAAGGCTTTCAAGCACCTGAAAATCACATTTCCAGCACAGAAGCAACAAAGCCAAACTTCTACCTACATCACTTCAGAGAGAAGTGAAAGTAAAGCGAATGAGGCTGACTACAAAGTAGAAGAGAAATTAAAAAAAAAAAAATTACTTGGCAGAAGTTTGAGTGCTGATTTTATCACCCATACAAAGACACGCTTGATAAGATCGCAAAGAGGCTGTCAGCTTCATCAGTTCCATTCTGAATGGGTAGCCCATCTGGTTTTCACAGTGTCCTGCCTCTAGACTACCTCCTGTCCCAAAGGGAAAATTCTTGGCACAAGGATAATAGGAGAATTAAACCTCAAGACTGCCGAAAAAGAACAAAATCACCTGCAGAGGAGAGAGAGCACCTGTGTTTTAAAAGCAGAGGCCCCACAAAAAAAAAGAGAATCTTGAACTCAGGGCAATTCTGATCTAAGTTCAAAGAAAGCAAACTTTATAGGAAAGCCAAAGCCAGAAAGAAAAAATGAGTGCCACTTACAAGTGCCATTCTTATTCATCCAGCTCTATTTGCTTCCTATGCTAAAACCCCTTTCAAGACCTATTTTCAAAATGCTTGCAAAGTCTGCTCATCTGTTTGCTCCATCTGCCTGCTCCAATTCACATTCCCTCAGAGAGGAACTGTGCAACACGAGCGACTCCGGCACCGAGACTCTGGATGTAGAGAGGATTAAAGCTACAGAGAACCTAGGGTGACAGTGAAGAGAGAACATGAGGTCCTGTTTTAACACAAGGATTTTGTTCAAAGGCTTTTAATCCAAATCTGATTTTGCAGAGGTTATTCCATCCACAGAATTAAGTAGGAGATCCAAAAGAGGTCATTCTCTCGTTACTCCTTCCATTCACCACGCCAAATAGTAACTTCTACAGTCACTACCCTCAGTTTTCAGAGCAAGTTCCCTAACATTGGTGTGGTGGATTGTGCTGACAGCACTACTCAGAAGAGTCGAAGCTGATAATCTCAGAAATTAAGATTTGTACAGTAATTTAAAAAATATTCAACAGCCCCAAAATTGTTTCCCCAAGAAATTTCAGCTTTTTCTTTATTGAAAATTGAAATGGTAAAGCCATTCACACCTTGTCCTAGTAATATGGGTCTAAGTAGGAAAAGAATGTTCAGTGTTTCCTTCTGAATATTTCTGAAACAAGTGTTACAGTAACGCAAAAGCTTTGAATAGCAACCAAAACCCTTCACAATTTATGGATACAACTTAATCACTAGTATACCACAGATTCACACAAGGTCCACTCTAGTCCAGCTCTCGAGACAATTCAGTTTGAGACACACTGAGTTTCATTTCATGCAAACTAACAGAGACATTTAATAGGCAAAGCTCAGAAACAGTCAAAATACACCACTTGCTTTCATTTTAGAGGAAATCTACTCAGATTCCTGTTTGGCCAGTTGGGAAGAGAGTCCCTGCCCAGGCTTCCAGCACTTAATTACAAGACCAGAGCCACCTTTCCTGCAAGATCCTGTTTGTAAATGCAGCACGTGCCCTGCAGCCCTACAACCCTGCAGCTCAGATGGTGCAAGATCCGTCAAGAACAGATAATTTATACGGCTTGATATTTTCCCTAGGCTTCACTTCTTTTCTTCATATCTTTTTCTTCATATAGCGAAGAAAGGTGGGGATGGGTGCAGCCCGTGTTCTGCTCAGCTTCCCCAGCAGGTATTTATTTGCCCCAAGGAATAACATTAGTATAAAAATACCAGTCAGAAGCACTCAGTGTAGCATTTTGACATGATTTACCGCTATCTGCAAAGCAAAGCTGACTAAGATCTTCCGATACTAGTCCAGTTCTGTCTGAATCAAAAGCTGAAGCCTCTACCTATTCCCTGCTGCCCGGGGAATGTGACAAAGCTGACAGTCTGTCAGGCGTTTTATAGAAAGCCCAGCACAAAGGGAACCTCTGGCATCACCCCAAAGTGATTTGCATCCCAAATGACTCAAGCGGGAACAGCCAAGGTGCTACTGCTGCTTCTGACCCTGCGAGAGCCAAGGAGAACTGCAGAAAAGGAAAATAAATTGTGCCTGTTTAACAGACTGAAGCTCAGGGGAAACTGGGACTTGGCTCATCCGTATTTTTGTCAGGGGCATCACCCTAAATAATTTTAGCAAGAGCTCCTGTTTGGGTGCAGGAGGAGACACTGACTCATTTACTTTCAGCACCTTGAAACCTTGCATTTCTGAAACTTAAGCAAAAAAAAAAAAAATCCTCAGGTGAACACAGAAAGACCAACTGTGTTTGTAAAAGCTAGAACATGGTCTTGCTACATAATCTTATGAAAAGCAATCCTCTCCTCAGCCAAGAACACAGTGTCCAGAGGAAAGAATGCTAACTAAAGCCAATGAACTACATGCTCAACCATAGATGACAGGCTAGGACAGATGGTAGGCATAAGATAAATATTGACGCCTGTAAATATAAATCATTTAATTGCTGTCATCCAAGCCCAGACAGCTCTTTCTAGCTTGCAATTTTACCATGTGCGTGTTTAATCAGCATAGTTATACAACTCCATGCATGAGAAGGGATGAAGTTGCAATTAATCATTAAATCTGTGTAACGTTACATTGGGAGAGGAGAAGAGAGGAGGACTGAAGAGCTGAAAAGACACTAAAACCAAGAAGATGGGAAAACAAGCAACATCCAGAAGTTTCTTCTAGAGCTCTGAAGGAAACTGTTTGCTCACTCACTCATCTATTCGTATCTCCGAGCAATTCTAAAAGAGCACACTTAGAAAGTCAACAGAAACTCACCTCAAAGAAAGATTACCAGTCTCATCTAAGCAAATAATTGTTTCCTTTTGTGTTTTGTTGATTCTTGACTACCAAGTGTTTGTCTGAAGCTCAAAAAATGGACAGCTACGGCCAGGATACCGAGCTAAACACAGGCAAGGTTCAAAGAGCAGACTTCAGGCACCTTCCATCCACACCATGCTTTGGAGGATGCAGAGAATCACAGCCTGTCAAAATTCAACTGCCAAACAGCTGATTTTTTTTTTTTTTTCCTGGGCTTGTGAACAGTCCAAGCAGCTATTTGGTCAATTTTAGAGGAGAAGGACAGGTGAGACAATTTCTCCTGAGCATGTGAACAACCTGGCACCAAACTGCTGCTACTGCTGCAATGCTTCAACCACCTTCTCGCAGATGGGGAGCGCAAAACCTGGGATCCCACCCCAAGCACAGCAAATGCCGGACCACCTGTAAGAGGCACGGAACTATTCTGATTTGGTGTAACACGGTTTGCAGAGAACTGAGAATGAAGTCAGATACTCACCACAAAGGTTAGCACTTTTCTAATGGCTGATATTTTCAGCTGAAGTCCTTGTAATTTCCCAAGTCTTTGCTAGTGCAGGCTGATGCTGCAGACACAGCATGAAGCTGAGAACCTGCATTCATCTCATGCTCACAAAAAAAAAATTGTTCTCTCTTTAAATAGCAGTCAGTATTTAATCGTAACTGAATCCTTTCATGACTTCACAAACTCCACCTGGAGTACTGCGTTCAGATGTGGGGCCCCCAACATAAAAAAGACCTGGACCTGTTGGAGAGAGTCCCGAGGAGAGCCACGAAATAGGTCAGAGGCTGGAGCACCTCCCCTATGAGGACAGGCTGAGAGAGTTGGGGTTGTTCAGCCTGGAGAAGAGAAGGCTCTGGGGAGACCTAACAGCAGCCTTCCAGTGCTGAAAGGGGGCTACAGGAGAGATGGGGAGGCACTCTTTATCAGGGAGTGTAGTGAGAGGACAAGGGGTAATGGGTATAAGCTGAAAGAGGGTAGATTTAGACTAGACATTAGAAATAAATTTTTCACTGTGAGGCTGGTTGCAACACTGGCCCAGGTGGCCCAGAGAAGCTGTGGCTGCCCCATCCCTGGAGGGGTTCAAGGCCAGGCTGGATGAGGCTTTGAGCAACCTGGGCTGGTGGAGGGTGTCCCTGCCCATGGCAGGGGGTGGAACTGGATGATCTTTAAGTTTCCTTCCAACCCGAACCATTCTGTGATTCTATGATTCATCCTGAATAACTTAACACACATTTATCTGAATAATTCTGCTGATGGAAGTTTCAGAGTACTTCCTTTAAGAGAGCAAACCAAATCCCTACCTTCCTACTAAAGGTAACGAATGGTGCAGCCACTTGTAGGCTGGATTTAGGGCATGATTCAGACATTGAAATGCCACTGTCCATTCAACTGCAACAATCAGAACATCATAATGATAACATAATTGGAAATAAAACTGCCCGTCTTCACAAACCAGTCTTCCCTATTCTTCTGTTGAAATCCCATAACTGCATGTTAAACATTTCTGAACACATTTTATCAGAAAGAAAAAAAATACAGCAACACACACTATTCAGTATGCAGGAAAGGGACCAGTTCTATTACTGTGAGTGACAGATTTCTTGGAATAACATTAAGTAAAAGTGAAACCACTCCAAGGATTTGGGAGCCCACAAAACATCAACAAAGAAAACAGGAAAGCGCAAATGAAGTGCTATGGTTATAGATGAAGTTTTGAAAGACCAATTGGGAGTTCTGTGAAAACACCAGAAGATGTCTGAGCTGCAAGGGAGCAGAGGCAGAAGCAGAAGCAAGAATTACCCCTACAAGGTAAGGGATTTAGCCACAGAGGATGCAACCCATGGAACTCACAAGGTGAGGTGAGGGAAAAGAAAAAGGCATCCTGAACTGCATGCAAAGCTGCACTGCTAGAAAAGGTGGGCTTGGGGAGAACAGCTTTTAAACATAAATTCCATAGTACTTGACAAAGATATCTTAAAGTTTTAGTCTGCTAAAAACAGAGAAATTTGTAATGAAGAATAAGGCTTACATTCTACAACAGGCTTTTGGAAAAGCAGAAAACAAGAGAAAGAGCCTTGGTGTATCCAGAGTGAGTAAAACAGGTCTAGCTGCACATATTTTTATTTTGATCTAATCAGAAAGTAAACAAGAGCACATCCAAGCTGTCAACACACAAGTGCAATCTCAAGAGTAAAATGTGTTGAGATGTCCCAAATCAAATACTTCTGAAAACAGAAAAAACCTGTAATATTTGTCAGTTATTTAGTTCTAAGCCAGGCAAGAATTTAATGCCAAGAATATACATCAATTTTAAAATGAGACCAGATAGCATTTAAAACATTTGTCTTCCTGTTGTCTTTATAATATTGAAAATGTTGAATTCTTGTCTGTATGTAAACACTTACTTTAGGATGCTGATTTTATGTAGTGCCAGATACTAGCAGAGATGTGACAACACTACCATGAGAAAACGGTGAAGGACAGCAGTATAGGAAACTGTTACCTTTTTAGGTAAAACTTTTAAACTTTTGTTAAGCTGTCACAGGATGCATCGGTTATATATAACCCGTGAACAACTAGCAGAAATAGATATTTGCAGAAATCACACGTGTCTTTGCTACACAAACCTCTGCAAAACAACCTGGAAAAAAAAAAAAGCTTCTGAGGTTAAAACTTGAATTCTGGCTGTCTACTTAAGAAAACAAAGAAGTAGATATTCAAGTTCAGTGAAGAACAGGCTTCTGTGAACTGCAACTGAAATACAGTCAATGTCTGAAGAACACTCAAAACTCTTCTTTGCAGCAAAAAGAGCTTCAACGGATTTTACTCTGCCAAGCTGAGAAAGGGCACCGCACTGTGCCCTCTAAACATGATTACATACATTTCAGTATTTTGCAGTGTACCAGGCATTGCTGTACTGCTAACGGACATGTGATGGACGTTCACAAAGTTCTGCTCCTTTAGGAAAAACAGGCACATGATTGAGGCATATGATTAGAAAACCAGAAGCAGCAAGAGTAGCTTTCCAAAGATGGGTGTGACACAATTAACTTCACAACAAATATTACAGCCTAATCACGTTCTCAGTATAATGTTCTTGCTATACTTTTACATCAGCTTTATAATCTACCGTGACCACGAGTTCCTAAAAGAAGAGCTAAAGAGCAAGAACGGTTGAGGAAACTGTTGGGCCATATTTACATTACAACTGCTGACACATTATTTCATAACCCAACTGCTCTATTCTGACACTCAGATGTTTCCTAAAGGAGAAATCTGCAGGAGATCAAAACAGGTAGCCACAGCTACATCCCACTGCTTCCTTCACAAGTCCATGGGACACCCTTTAAAGCTGTGCCCCTGCGTATCTTCAAGCTTGACAAGGTCCAGCTGTCTCTCTGCCACGCCTGGCGTACCCCACTCAAGAAAACCAACACTTACAGTCTCTCAAAGATACAACACGGTGTTAGCAGGTAGAAGAGAGGCGTTGGACTTGGGCTTCACTGCGAATCAGTTCCTCTCCATCAGCCTCACCCAGAGAGCTCCTTTTTACCTGCTGTTGTGAGCCATACCACGCTAAGCACTGCTAAAAGAATTCAGATCCTTCTATTAAGCTACAAGATGCAGCCACCTGTTCTTCAACCCTTCTACAAGTTCCTGAATCTCTGCCCCGTCTTGATTATTGAAAGTAAGATCATGCTACTTGAATACTTCTGATGGGCACCAGGAGAACAGATTCATGGCTGGGCTGAGAAGGGGGGAGCACCAGAAGGGAGGATTTATACATCCATGGAGCCACAACTGCATTTTTTAATACATATATATAAATTTTTTTTTTGTATGCATGTGACCTTTTGGTTCCTTACACTAGGGAAAAGCAAGCCTAGATGAGGGAAAAGCAGACAGATGTTGCAATGATTTTACAGACATTTCACACACTGCTTTTCTCTTTTAGCAATGCTTTTTTTTGCATCTACTTGCACTACAATTTTTTTGAAAAGGAAATGGACATTCCACTTAAATAATGTCAGGAGAATAAAAAAGCTTGGTACAAACAAATTTATCATTTTATCATCCACAATCCTTTCCACAACCTGTGCACAGACCTTTTTTCTTTCATTCACATGAAATTTCACAAAGCATTTAACTATGTATTATGGTGAATAAACTACATTTGCATTTTTGCATTGCATATTTAATGAATACTTTTAAGGTATTGGCATGCTAACAAAGTAGACCAAATTTTGTATTCAAACCTTGAATAAACGTGAATTAATAAAAAGCAGAAGTGTCACATTAAGTTTTGACTGGGGAAGTGGTGTAATCCTAACACATGACACACGGCTCAAAAAAAGGTTCCTCATGTCACAATTTCACATATTTCTGAAATATAAGTCTTCCATACAGATCCATCAATCTGGACAGTTATTCCACAGACATTCAGCAAAGCATGTAAGAGAAATGGCAAGAGAACCTCACCCAAGGACACTACAAAATATTTTTAGAGCTTCATAAATAGCATATTCATAGATTAGTATCATAAATTTGACTCCATTGAATCCACAGATTTTGGGAATTACTCTGCTGCTGGAGCTCACGCTTTGGATAAGAAAAAGAATGTAATTACTTACAGTCTCTAACGGTCCCGTGGGCCCTTTCACAGTCGCAGAACTAATTACCCTTTCAGCTGGCTAAGGGAAAACGAGCCTAACTGCTGTTATTTCACTTGTGTATGAAGCATATACTATGCAAAACCACGGTAAGAAATCCCACAAGGCACTGTGGCTATGTCAGCTTTGTAAAGGGATTTCTTGAAGAGTCAAGGGCTTCCTTACGGTCCAGAATCCGTGCTTCAGACACACTCCTCTCCGTGTCCTGTTAAGTGTCAGACATCTCCATCTACTGTACGAGAGATTCTCCGGATGGATACTTCTCCAAGAAATTAACTATAATATGGTTGACACTCGCTCCCCACATTTTCAATTAATAAACAATAAAAAAATAAGCTGATCAAAGAGATGTAAACTATGGTTAGACTATTGACTGTTTTGCCCTTTTTAAAGCTTCAACTCGAATGACTCATCTTGCTTTCCTTTTCACTAATATTCCAGGGTAAATTAATAATAATAAATTATAATAACAGTATTGTAATAGACAATAAAATTAGTTTTGAGCTGTGGGTTAAAAGTAAGTCTCAGTAACCCAGGGAAAGTTTCTCAGTGGATTTGGTACAGAACAGAAATATTCATCAGCACACGTTTGTGCAAAACACCCTGCAACGCACCCTGTCCCAGCCTTCACACACCAGTTCAGCTCACAGTTACATAAAGACACATTTGTGAGAAAAAGGTGAGCAGCAGAGGAAGAGATGTGCTGCACACAGAATGCCACAACAGAGGAGAGCAGCATTTCCACCGCCGGACCTCTGCAGCCTCCCCTACCTGCTCCGAATTAGGGCAAGAACGTGGAGCAGCCATTAGATGGCAACAACCACAAATCGCTTCCTGACCCTCCTGCCTCTGACCCAGTGACCTAAAACAATCCACATAAAATACAGTCTGTTTTATAGAGGTCAAAGCAAGCACAGACCTTGCTTTCCTGTGCCAGTGTGCTTTTTAAGCGAACAGAGGGCCATCAGAAACCCTCCTCTTCAAAGAAACCTGTTTTGGGAGCCAGCGTTGGGCATCTCCCACAGCGCTGCCGCAGGGGACGTCACCCTCAGTGCCCATCACGGACCAATTCCTGAAAAAAATCGTTCCTTCAGAGGTGCAACAAAGACTGATCCTGATAAGATGTCTGCAGCTTGTTCTAAAGACTTTAAAAGATTTAAGTGCATCAGGGAAATCCTCTGAAAAAGGTTCTATTAGAAGTTGTTTAAAGACTTCAGGAAATTTCTTCAGCACTGATAAGCAGCAGTTATGGGAATCCAGCAACTTCATTTTGACACTCTTCTATATTTATTCATCTTTTTCTGTTTATATTTGTTCCATGAATTCCGAGTATGAAATATTAACTTTAGAGGCTTCTTTGGCCTATATTCTTTTCTATAAATCCAAATAAAGCCTAGATTTTAATAGAGAAGTTCAATGTAAAATTTAACTGTTTTGTACTTGTCAGGACTGTCTCCACCACACACAAACAAACAAAGAGTTAAAATGATGTTTTACTTGCATTTCCTGCCTATTCCCATAATTGATTTAAAGGATACAGCTACTACATGTTTTCTCTACCACACAGGCTCTTCTTCACATTAGACAATATTTGTTCCGCTTTAACAGAAGGAGCAAACAAAACCACTCATAAAACTGCCTTCCTGCCAGTGATATCATAGTCTGGCAGAACCTGTGCTGGGAAAGGCGTCCTTCACGTAGGTTGATAGAGGACATCTACAGGAATGTGTAAAATACGTTTATTTTACATGCACACAGCAATACACACAAGGCTATACACAGAGAAAAGAAAATAATGTTGCAAATAACATCAACAGAAAAAACCCCATATTTTAAAAGTTCACCAAATCCTTAAGGACAATACCTACTTTAAAACTCAACTTGAAGTCAAAGGGGCAGAGACTTAGTGAACAATCACACAACAAAAAGCACACTTTGATATTAGCAATAGAGTGACAGTTGTTATCGAGCCACCAGAAGGCATTTACATTCTGCTAAGTAATATATTGAGTATGAACAAATTTCCGTAAGATTAACATTTTCTAATGTGTGTTCAAGCATAAAATAACTTGGATAAAATATTAATCCCACAGGTGAGAACTGCTTACGGAGCTCTTTTCATGGAGAATCACCTCTCTGCAGGTGGACACCATACATAAATTTATGTGGTGTTTTACTTATTTTTAGCACAGACGTCGCCTAAGCGGGTGATTGGAATTAATGGAAATGTCAAAGTAGGAAAGTGTGCAGTTCACGGTGTGAGTTATCAGCAGTTGCCACTTTCCTGTCTGCTTCACCGGGAAGAGAGAATATTATCATAGACTCATAGAATGGTTTGGGTTGGATCATCTGGTTCCAACCCCCCTGCCATGGACAGGGATATCCTCCACTAGATCAGGCTGCTCAAAGCACCATACTCCTAAGGTTTGGTGCGCAGCAGTATAAAAATTATGTTACAGTGATAGAAAATGCCACAAGGTCTATTTTCACCTGTCTATGGAAAGAAAACGTAGAGCCGTGAACCTGGTCACCATGATGCAGTTGCTAAACTGTCTTGTGAAGGAAGAATGCTTTTTTAAACAAATAGAGGAATACTGCACAGCACTAGACATCATATGGAAATAAGACCGTGGTGGCTCACCTTCATTTTCACTGTATAAACCCTATTCAACAAGTATTTCAGTGAACCAGCAGCAGAACAGCTATCAAATACACAGAGCCACCTCCTCCCAATCTTTAGGGATAGAAAATACTAAAGGGAGTGGATACAGCACACTGGAATGTCTAACAAGCAGATGATGTGGTTACTTACCACCTAAAAAAGCATGCAAGCAGTGATACGGTTGAAAAGGCAGAAAAAGGAAGACCAGAGAGTGCCCTGAACATGTGTAAGACTGCTTTACACGCAGCATTTCTTTGGATAGGCTCATCACGTAAGCATAGGCTCGTTAATCTATATCCAATTTGGAGTAACTGTCATGGAGGGGAATGCTGGATTCCAAACCCTCGCTTGTGCTGAGGCTAACACCAGAAGACTAGTCTACATCTCAGTTACACACGCTCGCAGTTCCTACATCGAGCAAACAGGAAGTTATTTATAGGAAGCTCTGCACGGCGCAGATTGGGAAGGAGATCCCTGACATGACCATAATGCAATCAAAACAAAAGCTGTGCAGCGACATTCCTTTTCATTATAGCATGGTGCTAAGGTGGTGCCTCCAGTTCTAGATAATTACTTTTAGCCTGTCACACAGTCTGAATGCTTCAAGTCCAATATTAATTTTGAGATAGTGCCTACAGCCCAAATCAGTGACAGACTCTAGCACACCACGGACTGAGCACACGCAGCTAAAAACCAGTATCCCCAATACTCAAAGACAAAACATGCATCATCTCCTGTAACTGCATTTTTTTAAAGCTTGACATGAGTAAGAGTAACTATCTGGAAGTCAACATGCTGAAGACAGCAGCTTTTCCCCAAACATCAAGTATCTGAACAGCTGCCTGGCTAGCTTACAAGACACCATTTTAACCACAGCAGCTCTCACACTTTATAACTTGAGACATTACACCAGCCAACCAGAACCACTGGACCTACTGATATATTTTCAAAGGCAATACCATGGTCTTCAGAGCTGAAACACTGAGTGAAATGGGATTTCCTAATAAAAGACAAACACCATCCCATGGCTATGAAAGCACCTGCCAAATCTAACAGCATTACGAGAAAGAAGGTATTAAAAGTTATAATCAAACCTACTGTATGATTTAACACGTAATGGAGCAAACAACGCCAGAGCTGTACTGTTACTAGTAGTCTTTTCTTCTGCCAGTCAGGTATTCCAGGCCATAGGAGGAGTCAAAAATCATTGCTAAAGAAGAGACTGCAGACCTTGCAATCCTACCGGTATTTCAAAGAGAGACCAGAGCTGAAGGTTTAGGAGGGTACTACATCAGCAGAGAGAGAGCAGCAAAAAAAAAAAAAACACCAAAAAACAAACAAAAAAAAAACCCAAACAACACAAAAACCCAAAAGGAAGGTGGTAAAAAGCGTTTCACTAGAACATGGGACTTTTTGCCTGGAGATTACTTGCAAAAATGTCTAAGGAAGGTACCCAAGATAAAAATGGATTGTCAACAGGCTTTGAATTGCTACACAGAGTTCAAAATCTCCCTGGAAAATTCCTGTGGTATACAGAATTGGAAAGGTCAAACCCCACTAAACCAGAAGAAGCCACAAGACATTTCCCGTGTAAAAAAAGAGAGAAAGAAGCAACCATAGCACTTCTTCAGTAAAATAATTCAATTCTAATTGTGTGACAATATGCAGAGCAATAATTGTGAAGTTCCAGTTTCCAAGCAACCCTCATGCTTCAAGAAAAAGGACTGAAAATATTCTAGAAGAAAAAATCAGCTAGCAGTACAGCGATCAAATATAGAAATATACCTTTTCTGATTAAGCTAAATAATTCCTAATTGAGAAAACCTTTGGGAAAAACAAAAAATTTAGTTAGTAAAATTGTGAGAATCATTTTTAACCAAGGAAAATGTTTATGTATGAGGCTCCCACTGGCTAAAGTAACTCAGTAGTAACAGCAAAATTTTAAACATAAATAGCCCTAAAAAAGTAGAAATCTACAGAAATCCAGATTTTCAGCATTATTCTAGACCAGCAATAGTCTAATTCTGGACAACTTAGAGGCGACTGCTCTCCAGATCACTATGTTCTGCTCACTGCTGTGTGGCACTCAAAAGACACATGACAGAAAGAGAACCCTCTCTAAACTGCCATGAAAACACCCATGCAAGCTCAGATCCTGATGTAACTGTTAACATTTGGAAGTCCCCACCACAACAGCCAGTGGAAGGCATGCTACCATAAAAATTCTTCAGGTACAGATGCTTTGTAAAATTCTAGACCTTTCATTGTATGTTAGCTTTTCTTCTTGAGAAAGATTTGAAACAGATTGCTCCTAAGATCTTACAGACACTTCCTCACTCCAAACAACCATATCTCCACTGCAGAGGAGTGTTCCTCGCCGGATAAAATGTAACGGCAAGGAAAACAACTTTTCAGAATGATTGGCTTATTTCACTATATTGCATACATGTAAACATCAGTAGAGAACAGGCTGTTCCAAATAGCATCACCTGTGCACTTTCACAGTAGCTTATAAGGCAAAAGAATACTTGGGCAAAAAAGAATTATAGTGAAAGAAATTACGTTTTATTTACCTTGATGAGTCATCGTGACAGGTTCTTCACTGGATATATTGTTGTAAATGACCACAGCTGTGGCATTATGGGAAGCTGCTCGCAGTATTTTCTCTCTAAATGTACAGTTTCCTCGCTGTAGTAAAGCGATCCACTGCTTGGTGTTTGGTGGAACTTGGAAACGTGTTCGAGGGTCACAGCCCAGGCGATCTGCAACTGAAATGGGAAATACATTTGAACAAATTGCCATCTGTGTAAACAGGCAAAAAAAAAGAAAAAAAACCCAGCTCCAAGTTTTGCTGAATTACTTAACTGTTACGCACTGGGAAACCGCTACCCTCTTGTTAATAAAGCCAAAAACCAACTGCATTCGTATGAGAAAAAGTCTTCAGATAAAAGCCTCACACACTGAAACCTGGGACTATATGCCCAAGCATCAGGCTCGCTAACACAAGCTATTTTTAACTCTAGTGCAGCTAGAACAATGAATTTACATTTGAATCAATACCTGCCTGGAGCGTGAAAAACGTTAGAATATGGTTCATACGTTACAGGCATTTACAAAACAGCTGTTTATCAGTCATGCTGGGGAGTATAACTTTTTTTTTTCTTTCTAATGCAGTCATAAATATCACTGCAGTGGGAAGTATAACTAAACAAAGGAGGTTGTGAAAACAAGATTTCCGAGTTCTCTGCCATGTGCAGGCTACTGTAAAAAAGGACGATACTAAAAGCTGATCTTGTAAAACCCCAGCAGCCAACGGCAGCTTTTTCCAGATGCACATTTTGCCTACAAGGAAGTGCCTTCAAGTTCATAGAGAAACAAACAGTTTTGCAAACATGAGGCAGTCAAGCTGTCAGCTGAACAGGTATCGATGGCATAAAGCAGGAGTAAGAAACGGCAAACGCCAGATGTCTGAATTCAACAGTACGCAAAACTCTTCTTCTGTCCTCCCTGCCACTGTAATGTACCCTGGAACAACCCAAACCCACACAGAGCTACGGACAAAAGGCACAGAATACAACACAGAGGATAACTTCACCGTACAGCAGCTGAAACTGATGGAAAACATTTCTGTTTGTGCAACTGGAAACACACAGTTTAGTCTGACACACTGGTCAGGTCATGAAAGGATTTCAGAAATTTAGAGCCAACAGCAAATTACAATATAAAGACATTCACCCTTGCAAATGGCACAAGAATCTTTGGCTACTAAAAATGGTTGGAATAAAAAGTGATTTTCCAAGACAAACAATTTATTTGTGTAATATCTCTAAAAACATTACAGATCCTAAGGGCAATTCAGCTGAAGTGTCCCATAAAATTTTCTTTTTGAACAAGTGAGTTCTTCAGCACAGCCTATGGGATTTCAGTAAAAAGTCTCCCCAAAAATTACCCAGTTTAACATGCTAGCTGGAAACAAAACAAAAGATCTTTTTAAGCATTTTCAGCTGAACATAGCTCAGGTTAAAACCTATAACAAGGGAGATTCAAATAGCTAAAAGATCTTTTCTGAAAGAAGAAAGAAAATCTTTTGCTTTCTCAAAGAGAACGAGTGCAGCTGAGTCTATACTGTGGCAGTGGTACAGGAAGTCGTTGCATCTCTTAATTCGGACAAGAAGTGCCTCTCCCTGTTCCCCTGGGAGGAGGGTGGGGAGCCAGATACAAGCACATCCTTTCCACCATTGTTTTTCAGGCTGTAGTAGACATTTCAGACATGGAGGGCTATTTGCTGTATTCTTCTATTTGTGCTTTTGTTTTATAAAGGGATCAGGGAAAATCTGAACTACAGATGCCCAAAGTCAAATTTTATAGAGTATTTTCTTCCATTACCTTAATATTATTATTCAAATCCCTTTGGAAATTGTAGAGTACCACTGATCCACACACATTGTGGAAAGCACCAGCAGACTGTCACGGTAAGTTTCTCAAGCCTTGAAAGATAAAAATCCCATCCTTGTCCAGTGAAATCACATTCAAGAATCTCAGGTGTGACACATCCTTTGGAAAATACCATTCAATAAACGGCTACAATTCCACAGAACCTCCTCACACTGCCAAAATTCACTCTGAAAGGAGACACTGTGGCCAACACAAATGTACTTAAAATATATGGAGGAAGAGCAGTAAACCTATGGATGATGTACTGTTTGCTTCAGTACAATCACATCCAAAACTAAAATACTGAGGAAAAACAAAAATGGCCACAAAAATAGGGTAATGGGCAATTAGAATCAAAAAATCATAAAAGCCATAAAAGGCAAAAGGCACTTTCAAAAGGGAGGCAGCATTCGCAAAAGTCTGTTATACAATTTGGTTTTATAAAAATCCATGTAGGCACCTTTAAATTTGTATTTTTAGCTTAAAGACCAACAGAGAAGGTAGTAAGAGATAACAGAAACTGCATTTGTGGGAAAAGTAGTACAAAATTTTTTACCACAGTAGAGATCAAAGTCTCTCTCAGCTGTGGACAGAGCTATGAAATATCAGTGGATAGAGCAACAGGATTAGGAAATGAGATATTAGGAAATGAGATATTAAGAGATAAAAGCTTTCCAGATATAGACCAACAAACAGCACTTAAACAGATACAGCATGTTATTCCTGACGAGGTGGATTCAGTATGACCTGATGAAAATTTAACAGCTGACAATATTGTTTTAGCACTATTTAAGTAATGCAAAAACACTAGGGAAAAACTGGTTGCTTCAGATAAACCTGAACTGCCTAACTGCAAGTCAGCTGAAATGTAATAAAAATTCACAACTCTCTTTTCTTTACATTAGCATCCTATTTACACCACACAAATGTCAAGGAACCTTTTCATTTCTAAGTAAATAAAATTCAGGAACAATAGTGGAAAGTGAGGTTTTCTGCTCTTCTTTTCAATAGCCTTAATACACTCTTTTCAGAGTGGAAGTCTAATAATCACAGTCACCCTTCCCGCCAGCGAGCTGGCTAAAAAAAACCCAACCATCTGCTATACACCTAATGCGCCTGGTGCATCAACTGCCACCGTAAGGGACACAGATAAACGAACAGTGTCAGCAAGAATTGTCATTGATAGCTCTCCATTATCATGCCATCTATGCTCCATTGTCCAAATTCCAATTAGGAACTAAAAGACTAGGGCTTGCAAGTATTACCTGGATGATGTCCATGCTGGAATGAAAAGCAAATTCATATTAAATTAAGGTTACTGCAAAGCAAATCACTTGCACATAAAAAGATATGATCAGAAGTCACTCATGTAATTTCATATTTTCAGAAGACATAAGCATACAGAAAGCTATCTATGTACGTTTCCCTATAGGTGTGCTATTCTTCTGGCTTATCTGAAATTCAGTTATTTACTCTGCCTTTCCTTTCTCCATGTCTAAGTATGAACCACGGATGTGTTGGCAAAAAAACCCAATTTTCTGTTAGAAGTGGCAGCCTGCTGGGTTAAAGAGCTATGTATCATGTTGTTGTAAATCTCTCCCTTCCCACCATAAGCCCCAACACCACAGAAGAGCCTCTTTACAGGAGGTTCAGCTGCGATTTAAGTATCTACAGTTAGGCTGCACATGTGTTTGCAACTTTAGGAGCGCTTCAGTTTCCTCTTGCAGAACACACAGGACGGCACAACTTGCACGTAACTGTTTCTCCTCAAGCATTTTTTTAAATTCAAGAGCCCCTCCTGCAGAAGGACAAAGGTTTGTGGCATTAGTTAATAATGCAATAGACCCAACCAGGCTTCCTCAACTTGCACATTGGCAAGCTTACATCAGAATGGCAACAGCACCTTCCTGCTCATCTTTTCCTACTGCTCAACCAGGTCCTTTAGCCTTCCCCCGTAAGGTGGATAGCCATTTTGTGGGAGCAAAAATTAAATTAATAGGTCAGCTGCCAGAGGCTTTGACAAAAGTAAGCACGCACCTGCCTGAATGCAGCCTGCCTCCTCCCGCTCCTGAACCACGCCTGTGTTTGCTTTCTCTCCTATACCCTACGTTTATGTTGCTGCTGCCTTGCTTAGGATGTAGCTGTGACACCCACTTCAGCCAAGGTTGCTGCATTGACTGTTATCAGACTTTGTCCCCTTTTCACAGAAAAAGGCCAGTGCCATCATCCCACACCCTGTGGGCATTAACTATTTTATTCCAGGCTTTTTTTTTTTTTTTTTTTAAGGCCAGATATCCTGATATGGATTGCATCTCAGCTCATACTACACTCCGAGGCCAGCACCAGTTGCCAGAGCTGGTCTGTCTCAGCTACACATACAGAAAGCATTTTCAAGTCTGACCTTCAATCACTGTAATACAATAGGTGGAGAGAGAGCACCAATATTCAGCAGATCAAGAGACTCGTTGGGAAATAAAGCAGCACATGGGAAGCCCCAGTCCCACGCAGCCTGCGCCCCAAAGCGTTCCCTGCCTCCCGCGGGCACTGCGCAGGCGGGCGCTGGGCAGCACACCTGACCGGCAACACAGACAGCCTTGAGCAACACATTAATTATAATCCTGTGATAAAATTTCCAGAAAAGGAATTCAGCTGGGAAATTTACAGAAGCTGCACAGCAGCGTTGGTTCTTTCTCATTTCAAGGAAGGGAATGAGTTATTTGCCATCCCATTAAGGTTTAATAAGTGTAATATATATATTTTCTTTCAACGCATTACTACTTGTGCTATTATCAATATAGTCCTTATTCAAGCCAGTTATAATTTCCACTTCATAAAAATTGTGTCAATGAATTATGCACAGCGATATTTTATTTTCAAGAGCTATTTCAGGTAATTTCAGGTAATTGCTTTGACTAAAGCTGGCTTTAACACTAAAAGAACGTCTTTGAACAAGAGGTAATCTTGTTTCAGGGAAGAAGTTAAACAAAAGAAAATCACTGAAGCTTAGAAGAGTCCTGTAACAGTTCAGATTTAATCTCGTTAGCTCAGTAAGTGAACTACAATTATAAACACCAATAAACAACCTCTAGTTTTATTATCAGTTAATGACGACTAACTCAGCTGGATACTGAGACCAACGGTAAAGGATGGATGCACGGCACAAGAGTTTTCTTCCCCTACTCCACATTTATCAATACATTTGCCTGTTGCTTTTTCCTAATGCTTATTGTTTTGGATTCTGGGCAAGAAAGGAACACAAAATTCTGTCTGAATATTACCTAAAGCTCTGCAGTTACTAGGAAACTGTCATTTTAAGCCTTCTGCAGCTAAAACTTGTTCACACAACATGTTTGTGAAGTGTCAGGTGCTACAAAAAGCTGTAGTTACCGTACCACGCACAAGATAAACCTCCCTTCTTAACACTGTGCCAATATTGATTTTTCCCTAATTCCACCTTTTTCTAACATATGCTTCTCCTCAAATTCTCGTGTCCTTGCCCAGCCACAACCCTACTACCCCTTCTACCAGCTTTTTCTCAATGCAGCTTTCACACACTTTAGCTTTTCAACCCTTTAGACTGGTCCTTTCCCATTCCCCCTCAACCCCTCACGCCTGACCTATCGGTTCAGAGAGCCTCAACATTTTCACGTTTGGCTCCGAGTCTGCTGCTATTTCACTTCCTATCAGTCCCACCCGCGGTGCCAGTCACCCTGCCTGCCTCCCCACTACCCGAAAGCCAGCCAAGGTGCTCAAAACCTCGCCTCCCAGCAAGGTCCGACCATCTGCGAGGGGACTTGGAGAGCACAGAGGTCTCCAGTCCTCAACTGTGCATAGAAACCGAGAACCACGTGCAGTAACACAGACCCAACAGCTACAGGAGAGTCCTGTTCACCATGGAGGACGTTTTTGAGGGAACTAAGCCACAAAGCACTGCAGTTTCTGTGAAGACTCGTCAAAGTCAGTTTTTGATGGCTTCTAGCTTGGTTTGTCACAGCGAGGGGAATGTGCCTGACACCTGAAGGTCAGCACCACAACTGCTGCCAGGCACCTGATCACAAAGATGCTTAAAAGCAGAGGTCACTAGAGTGGCACAGGGCTGGACACGGTGCGTGTACAGACACCGCCTCGGCAACTACCATGAGAAGTCTGGGCTGAAACACGTGGTTCCAGAAAGTCACCAATAACTGAGGACAGGACTGAATCCAAAATGCTGAGTAACCTCACCAAGGAGATGATATAAACCTGAACTAAACTCTCAGAAAAGCTGCATCAGGCTGCACAGATGCAGTTAGCTATTGTCCTTCCCTGCAGAAGGAGAGGCACACTTTTTGATAATCTGCAGTCACATCCAGAAGCTGTTTAAAATGCTCTTTGAATAAGAAATTATTTAAATCGTAACAAGATTAGCAAGTTAGAGGAAGTAAGAAAAGGAACTAGAAGTGGAAGAACGGAAGAAAGATTAATAGCAAAACTCTTGCTGCTATCGTGCATTTAATGCAGTTGGAAAGATGTGTGTACACAGGTGCTGCATTTACACCCGGAGGCCAACTGTGACCGACAGCTCGCTGGAGCTACACTTCCACAGGTCACATTCACCAGCAGTCATACGAGTTACTGCCATATCACTTCCTGGGGCACACTGCTTTTGAAAGTCAGTATCCATTTCATACAAGGGTCTATAAAAAGAACAGGGATTTAAATACATGTATTAATAACATGACAAGGTTAATTTGATTAAAGAAATTCTGATAAAGAAAGAGGAGAACTGATTGAACACATCATTCTGCACTGAAATTTCAAGGATGGGTAATCACCTGGGACTGGTAACTTCAAAGAGTAGTATACAAAATATCAGGCATATTCAAGAACACAACAAAAAACAATGCAGAGCACAACACTTAAAATCACAGGCTGTGCTATTAGAAATGGTGTGTGTTCAGCAGCAGGTCATTGAATTAAGGAATGAATAAAGGATCTTAACGCAGCATACAAAAATGTGACATTAAGGATATTTCAGCTCTAAAATACAGATACCACAGTTACACCAGGAAGGTGCTAGCAGATCATCCACGTTCATGGAAGTTTCAAGGGATAGCCCATGAATGGGTGAATGCTCGACATCAAAGGAGTTTCAAAGCCAAGGTATCTTCAAACATAGTTGCTAACAGTTGTAGAGTCCTTTTCTTCGTAGGATACATGAGAACTGGGGTAGAGCACTGCTCCAACAGCAGAGGTTGGTGCTAGCTACTTGTGTTAACAGCTATTAGAAAAAATATTTTGCAAACAAGCAGAGCTTTTACTTTCAGCAAGACAGCACTGTCTTTTATCAAATCTAAAGAAGCAGAATAATATAAATGTAAGACCCTTAAGAGTTCAAGAACATCTTAACTAAAAGCATAAAATACTCCAGTCTTTCCTACTATATGAAATATTTTTAAGCCACATGAAGCACACCTCAGCAAAACTCCAATAAAATATTAAATAAATATATATATATCAAAACCTACATGGAACAATTCAGAAGACCTTCAAAGGAAGACAACTGGCGTAGTGTTTGTTTCAACAGTCTTCTGTCGACAAACAGAAGGTCAAAACTGGATCTCCCCAAGAGCTGATGGCAAAGTTTTAATGACTGCAGCATGTCAAAACCGTAGAAATCGAGGTCTGC
>NW_010132253.1:53262-55133 GCF_000699245.1 Pterocles gutturalis
GAAGTTATTCACCATAATACTTATCAGTAAGGTATAAAAAAAGCTGTTTATGGACTGCTCAGGGTTTTACTTGGCTCTTCTCTCATTATTAGCTTCCAGTGAAAATGCTGTCAGCCTCCCTCAGCATTTTAATCACAGTTTAGTGAATAACACAGCAAAGGAAAGCAGAAGTTACAGAAACAGGTTAAAAAGTAATTAAAATCAAGTTTTTATTGACAAATAATGCAGCTACCAAGAAAAAAAAAAATCAAGCTTTTTGATACTTTGCATACATTAAAAAAAATCCTAAAAATACTACTTGCAATAACAGGGTTTACGTGTCTCACACTTCCAGGACAGCCTCCTGATTTCATACGGCAGTTGGGGGGTGTGTGTGTAAGTGAGGAATACCAGGAAGCAGAAGAAAGACAAACTGAGCACATTTGATGACAGCTGACTCTCAGAGCATGATGAAGGTAGAATTTGAAGTACAAATTAAAATCATTTTACAACAGATTTGCTCAACAATTTCTGCTTCCTCACCTTTCCACACAAAAATATGCTATATTAATATATTCCAGCTAACACTCGGTAAAGGTAACAAAACCAAGCTTCAATTAAACTGGCAAGCATATGCTGATGCATAGTCTGCTTCATACCTACTAGAAGCTTACAGCAGGCTGCCTAGTAGGATGCATTTTCTTCTGAAAAAGCATCGAAGTATTCTCCTGATCTTAAGATTTGGTAAATTCTCAAAAGCTTTTAATAATACAGTAGTTTTGCATTATCAATTCTTTTAAAAAAACTCTTAATATTCACCACTTAAGAGTCTAGTTTTAACTGACTACATTATTCCACTTAATGCATTATTCAGAGGTTTACTGTCCAGGAGACAGGCTGGGACCACTGTGATCCATCAAGTGACCCATTTCTTAAAGAGGGCAGTTTAGATAATGTCAAGAAAGGTTTTCAAAATAAGATGCCACTAAACCCACATAATTGTGACTGAAGCGATTGGTTTCAATTCAAGCAAAAACCAAGATAATACTCCCACTTATTTAAATTAGCGTTCTCCATAAAACCCAACATTTGTCAGAAAAACAACTGATGGACAACAGCTTCACCCAATTAAAAGAAAACTTATTTGGAAGCACTACAGGGTGTTCAGTACTTCAAACAAGTGCATTTTGGATGGCCAACAGAGTAACAGCTTCATGGCTTCAGTCCTTCCAAGTCTTGATGGACAGCTTAAACAGCATTTGTAAGAAATGTACACTGAACAATCACGTCTTCATGCAGCTGCAAAAGCCATCCAGATGCATATCTATCACAGCAAGACAGCTGTGCAGCTGTTCCAAGATTCACAGGAGGGCTGTAACCAATACTGTTAACTATCGCTACTGACTCTCTGTAATTAGTTTAGAAATAATACCTTCATCGCTCAACATGACCAGCCTACTGGGATCCGTGCTGGAAAACACATTGCTTGGCAGAGCCATTATTAAAGCCAGTGCTCTCAGACGATGGATTTTTAAAAAAATTATTATTATTTTCCTCTGGACAAGTTCTTCCTCCTCTTTTGTCCCAGCTCTCTAGGAAAGTCTACCAAGCTCAGACAAAGCCCAACCACCCTGCGAAGCAGCCAAGCCCCCCGCCAGCAAGCCGCCAAGGGCTGGGAAGGCAGCGTTACCTCCGTTGATGGGGACGGGAGCCACCAGCAGGCCCTTGACCTCCACCTTGGGGGAATCCTGCCCGTAGCGGCCGCGGTCGATCCTGAGCAGCGTAGGGCCGCCCCGCTCGGGGCTCAGCACGGTCACGTTGATGAGGGCGGTGTAGTACGCCTGGCTGGCGTTGTCGGCGCCGGCCGGCCGGACCCAGCAGTGCCCCAGCAG
>NW_010132254.1:0-281 GCF_000699245.1 Pterocles gutturalis
GTGTCGTGCCACCGAGGCCAGGCGAGCGCAGTGCCCGGCCCAGGCTCTGGCATGGGGCAGCAGCGATGTCCCCTGGGGTTGGGGACAGCCCTGGGTGGGTGTGTGGTGGCAGCCATGGGGCTCAGGGATGCCCCAGGCCCCCAGCCCGGCTGTGTGCCCCCCCCCCGGTGCTTTTTCAGCCACGTGTGACCCACAGGAATTAACTCCATTGATTCCCCTTCCTGACCCCTTGGCCAGCGGTGGGGAAACTGAGGCAGGGGTGGCTGGGGCCCCCCCCCCCC
>NW_010132255.1:0-479 GCF_000699245.1 Pterocles gutturalis
AGGCGGGCGGCGTCCCCCACCTCGGGGGTGTCACCGGGGCCCAGCTCCTGCCACAGCTCCGCCTGCAGCTGCTCCTGCCACTGGGACACGCCGGGGACACACGTGTCACACGCATGGGGACGCCTCCTCGGGTCACACGGGTGTCATGGGGTGTTGGGGGGGGGTCACCCCGGGATGGGGCCCACGGGGACAATGGGGGGACACGAAGGGACCGAGGAGCCGCATGGGGACACCGTGTGGCACAGCCGGGACATGCAGGGACAGGCATGGACATGGGGACACATAGGACACGGATGGGGACACGGGACTCCCTGGGAACATTCCTGGGGACATGAGACCCCCCGTGGGGACATGTGTGGGGACATGGTGTGACACAGCTGGGACATGCATGTGGCATCTCTGGGTGAAGGAGGGGGATGGCGATGGCCATGGGGAGGGGGACACTGGGGTCATGTGGGACATGGGTGGGGACATGGGAC
>NW_010132256.1:0-4828 GCF_000699245.1 Pterocles gutturalis
TATATATATATACAAAACACAGGCAAATAATGAATTTAGGGGAAAAAAAATAGGATGCCTGTAAATACCATGGAATACAAAAAAACCCAACTGTCCAGGTTTCCGCAGTGTTTTTCCTGAACAGGGACAATTTCTTCCCCCAAGTTTGGTCTGTGGCTGGTGCCATTTCTATATAAAATAGGGCAGAGATACTGGGGGGAGGTGGGGACACATGAGACATCTTGCTGGGTGTTGTTTGGTTGTGAAGGTCTTGGTGTCCCGTTGCTCTGCGATCCCCTGCACCAGGGAGACCTTCATTCCTATGGGAATGCCCTGGACCATGGCATGTTCCCATGTGAAGACCACTCCCAGAAATAAAAACCTCGTGGGCTCATGGGTCTGCTGTCCCTCTGCCCTGGTGGGCTGTCCCTTGCTTGGGTCTATTGTGCAGCAAGGGCCAGGGGCTTGGTAAGATTAAGGGCATATTAGGAAGAAATATTTTACCATGAGTGTGGTGAGGCAGTGGCCCAGGGTGCCCAGAGAAGCTGTGGATGCCCCATCCCTGGAGGGGTTCAAGGCCAGGCTGGATGAGGCTTTCAGCAACCTGGGCTAGTGGGAGGTGTCCCTGCCCACGGCAGGGGGTGGCACTGGATGGGCTTGAAGGTCCCTTCCAACCCAAACCATTCTGTGATTGTATGATAAACAGCACCAAGAAGTCACCAAACAATAGAAACCAGGAGTGGGAGGGAAGTCCAGAGGTCATGCAGTCCACCTCCTTGCCCCAGGGCAGGATGAGTTTTACCTACGTCATTCCTGACAGATATTGTCTAAATTGTTCCTGAAAACCTCCAGTGATGGCTATTTTACCCCTTTCCTGACAGTCTATTCCGGTACTTCTCTTTCCTTATCTGTGTTTTCCCTAGTGTCTCACATCAATCTCCCTTGCCGAAATTTAAATTCAGAACTCCTCGTCCTAACCTCCGAGGCCACGGTGATTAGATTATCCTCTTCCTCACATGAGCAGATTCTCATCTCTTGCCCTAGATTATCCTCTTCCTCACATGAGCAGATTCTCATCTCTTGCCCGTTGCCTTTCCTAGACAAACCACCCCTGTTTCCTTCACTCTTCCCGTGCTCTCCATGTCCGCTGGGCTGATGGTCTTCCCCTCCACCCTAATCAGGATTTTCTTCAATTGGTCCTCGTCCTCCTGGAAATTTCCCAACACACTTCGAAGTTCTACCAGGGCAGACTTTGGGGGACAGGTTGCTTGACTTGCAGGCTGTGCTCTTGCATGAACCCTTCCATGGAGCATTGGGATGTCATTGCCACGTGTGTGGGCAGACATCGCCATCTCCTGCTCCGCTCACCCTTCTCCTGTTCTCCCTCCCCACTTTTCCACCTCCTTCTCTAGCACTGTCCATCCCTTCTGCCCGAGGGCAGCGTCCTGCGAGCATCCTCACCTCCTGCATCCTCACCTCCTGCTTCCTTCAGACCTGCTGTTCCAGTTTGTCTTGGGGAGGACTATCATTGAGCTTCTCTTCGGGGTGAGCCACGAGGGTAATTTTCTGAGGCTACAGGAACCCCACGAGGCTGAGATAAATATCGGTATAACTCATCCAGGGTGTGGGTGGGAGGAGGTCCAGGGCTCCTATCTTAATCTCAGTTCCTTGTCCCCCATGAGTCAGACACTGCCTCTGCTCAGAGGTCAAATTATACATGAGTTTAAATCTTGGCTGGACCAGGGCCTTGCAAGGGTATCAAGGGCCAGGTGAGCAGCAGGTTGAGGCACTGGACATCTGTCAGAAATGCCTAATGTATGTGTGGATCATGACTTCCAATGCTTTCTCCAGCAAAGCCTTGCCAAGAGGAGGAAAATAAGTAGCAACCGCCAAGGACTTGACTGCAAAACCCATTCCAGAAACATCACCACCCCAATCCTGCTCTTGCTTATAGGCAGGGCTGGAGGTGGCAGTTTTACCTCCTGTACCAAAGTCCCTCTCACCCCATGGAGAGTTGTCAAGGGGTGTCAAGACCTGTGTGGTTAAGAAAAACCCAATAAAGAAGCATAACCTCATTTAAACTGTTCAGATTAATTGTGTTGACTGCAAGACAGTCTCACATCCTTTCTCTGCCCGTTTTGCTCATGGATTGCTTCTCCCAAAGCAGCGACACTGGCCCTTCTTGGGTGATACTAAAACAAGCAGCATCTCTGGATAAGATGGAAAAACCAAGCGTTTGGCCACTTCTGTAATCATGCAAAGTCCCTGTGGTGATTTTGCAAGAGTAGGTGTGTTATCCCTGGCTCAGTCCCAGCTTTCACATTGCAGCCTAAAAAAAAAAAAAAAAAAAATCAAAAAAGCCCAAACCCAAAACACTCTTGCTGCAATTTTGGTTGCGTACGATAGTCGTTCAAAGCTATTGCAGAGGGATGATTTTTAGGAGCAGACAAGGTGATTATCCTGGTGTTAACGCTATAAGCTGATGTGGGTGAATATCGCAGCATTATACAACATTTTCTGGGATCTCTGCCGCAGTGTGTGATAGGAGGATTGATAGCCCGGTGCTATGCTGAGATACTGGTTCTGCACGTGTGTGTGCACTTGCATATATACACAATTGTTTGTAATATGCGTTATGATCAAAGGTACTACATAAATGTGAGTTATTAATAATCATAATTATTGGATGTTGAAAATTGTTTCTGGGTATTTTGCCATTAAAAAATAAAAGAAGAGGGTTTAAGCACTTTCAACTTTTGCCCGGGAATATTATGTTCATTTATAAAACAATATTAATGAGTTGCCTAAAGGACCTTGTAATTTGGGTTGTTGCTGTGGATATTATCTTACCATTAAACAGTTCAAAAACTCAAAGGGGAGCATTTTCAGAAGCAGAAGCTTAATAACAGTTTATAATACCTGACATTCATGTTGCACTTTTCATTCCAATAGATCATAAATCATTTTGCAGGCCATAACTAGAGGGGGGGGGGCCGGGCCCGCTCACCTCCCGTTGAAACGCGGTCGTGGCTGGGGGGGGAACAGCCCTTCTGTGCCAGCGGTGTTAAGCAACAGCTTGTTTAGGAGGTGAAGTCATACGATCACAGGCGTTAGGGCTGGGAAAAAACTCATTAAGTAATTTACTCCATCCCTCTACCCCTACGTGCTTGTTCCTCTGTCCTGTACTTTGTCCAGACTAGTTTGAAACATCCCAGGGGAGGTAAGGAACATCTCCAAACGAAACTGCAAAAGCAAGCGGGAGTAGACAGAGGAGCTGAAGCCCAGCCAGGGCAGCACAGTAATGTTCCTCTTGTAAAAAAAAAAAAAAAAAGTGCCACGGCATCTCTGGCGCTTGTTGCACAGATTTTTAAAAGCGCTGGGCCACTGATGGCAGTAGGTTGGGAAGGAGCAGCTCTGCCTCCGTCAGCACGAGCATTAACTTCTTTTTGCCTTTTGCTCTTGCTACAGGTCTCCTCTTCAGACAACGACCAGTCGCTGCTCCCTCCCCATCATTTATCGGTGCGGATGCAGCGCTGGCAAAGCAGAGTGTGACTCCGAATGCTGCCACTGCAGGGAGACCACACGGGTCTGAGCTCTGCAGTTACATTCCTGCAGCAGTGAAAACGAGTTTGGAATGAGCATCGCTCCGACAGAGGTCATTTCAGGTCAGGACAGAAGGGCTAGCATTTGAGATCGGCGGTGAGAAGGAAAAGGCTCTCGCCACACAGGAAGCTGTGGATGCACTGTTGTTCGAACCATTTTAAAACAGGGCTGGAAAAGTACGTTCAAGAATAGAAAACTGTCCGGAGTTGCTTTGTGCAAGAGGCGGACGAGCTGTCCTGACCCCGTTAAACCCCGGGGTGTGTTGTGCAAGGGACATCAGTTGTGGAAAGTGCTGGCTGGTGCTGGGGGAAGGAAAAAGGCTTTTTTTTTTTTTACCCAAACCTCAGCACCTATGCAGATGTCCTCACCCTTTTAGGATGCTGGGATAGCACGCAGGGCCAAATGCACTGACATAACCAATGCAAGGTGTTGCTCTACACTCAAGCCCCGTCTTTAGCCCCGAATTCACCCAAGAAAAACTCCATCCAGGCCCTTTGTTGGACAAATCCTCGCGTTCTCCCTAAGCCTCCCCAAGCCAAGCCTAAGCTTGGCTTAACTCTCTTTGGCTTTAGTGGCTGTTTACTTATTTATTACTCAAGGAAACTCCAGTTGATTTTTTTGACCCGGGTAAGGCTGGACGGAGGATGAATAAGTTCCTTAGGCTCCGTCTTTGTGATCCGAGCCCCAGGGTGACCCTTTGCCAATATGGGGATGAAACCCAGTGTCAGAGTGGGATGGGAGGGAATCAGCTGGCAAGTGGCAGTTGTTTGGAAACGCTGCCTTGCCCGGCTGCTAGACACACCTACTTGTTCCAGGACCGACCTTCCTGCCTAAGGATATTTAACGCACAATGGCTGGCACAACTGAACTTTAATTTTCCAGACAATTATGGTGAAGCGGCATTCACCACATTCCTTTCATGCTCCTTTGATGTCGGGTGATTTCTCAGTACATAATGATAGGACACAGACCAGGCGAACATCCTCACCCTTTGGAACTAGCACCCACTACCACAGCCTCATTTATTTCTACATATATAGCGTATATAACATATGTATTTATATACATGTCTTTTTTCTCTCCCCACAGCAGATGGAGTTGTTTTGAGCATCATTACTCCGGGTTCTTAATTAAAGCACCCTTGCTAATTGTATTAGGGGACACTCCTTAAGCAATTATAAGTTGGAGAGCAAGGACTCTCCCTCCTCTGAGTACTGCTCCCATTAGACGAAGTCTTGGGAGATGT
>NW_010132256.1:4859-5862 GCF_000699245.1 Pterocles gutturalis
TGTTTGGGTATTTGGGATTTTTTGCAGTCTCTCCTGAAATTATGTGTGCCATAGCTAAATATATTTTTTCTGTTCTCTGTTGAAAGTAATTTCTTAGTGATAGATCAAAGCTAATCCTGTGTCTTTTTTCCCTGCAAGCATCCAGACAGAAGACATCTGTTGACTTTTAGCCTGTCCATCGCTCTGAGATGATGAGGCAAATCTCTGGAGATTGAGACAATGCATTGTGTGCTCCTTGCAGCCTCAGGAAGCAAAGGTGGTGAGGACCAACAAACTGCTCCAGCTCTGGCAAACATCCTACTGCAGCCAGAGGAACCCAGCTGGGGCCAAGGCAAGTTGCATTATAAAACTGTTTGGGAGGTTATAAATCTGTCTTAGACTGGATATCTGAACAGCTTAGTGATTGCCATCTTCTACACCCACCTTTGCCTTACTCCTCTGAGGCAGGGAAGTGCGAGTCCCACTTCACAGGAATCTGAGTCATAGAGAAGCCAAGTGACTTACCCCAGGTCATGGGCTCAGAATGGCTCCCAGGCTGACGAAGACAGGATGGAGACATCCTGAGCGCCCAACGGCGCTGCAGCCTCACCTTGTCCACTTCCCTGCCCGCCCTCTGACCCTCGTCTGACCCGCAGGTGTACCCAGTCACTTCTGCAAAACACCTCTATTTGCCTGGAGCTCTTGGCCCATACAAGCCCAGAAATGTCCCGTGCAGCCAGTTTTGAACACAGCTCCCACCCAGGCCCTGCTTCTGTCCCAAAAGTCAGATGAAAGGAGCCTACATTGAGGAGCTCAGGCCACCAGTACACTGCTTGACTCTCTCTGCCGCTCAAGGGTAGGATGCATCCCTCAAAGAAAGTGTCAATGGGCTTGTTATCACCTGGCTCTTACACAGTAGCTAGAGCTCTCACTCAAGCAGGAGAAGCCTGGGCTCAGATCTCACTCGGGAAGGTTTGAACCATTGAATCATAGAGTCATGGAATGGTTTGTGTTGGAAGGGACC
>NW_010132257.1:0-268 GCF_000699245.1 Pterocles gutturalis
CACCCCAGGAGCTTTAATGGTCTGAATTGGGGTGAAAAAGGGACAAAAGTGTAAAAAATAAAAAAAAAATAAAGCGTGGGGACAGCGGGATGGGCAGAACCAGTCAGTGACTGGGATGAACTGGGAGGGCAGTGTCACCTCGGAGGTGACACAGAGTGACATGGGGGTCCCACCAGTGCCAGACTGGGCCAAACTGGGAGGGTAGTGTCACCTGTGGGGTGATGGTGGAGGGGACACGATGGTGGCCACCCACTGGGGCCACCTCGAG
>NW_010132258.1:0-204 GCF_000699245.1 Pterocles gutturalis
CTGCCGGCATGGCGCAAAGTGCCCTTGCTGCGCCGCTGCTGCGCGTCAGCCCTGCGGATCCCGGAGGAGACTCCGGGGAGAATGGGATGCTCATTTATTTTTAGAGCCATGAATGTTTAATGTGGGTTTGAAAAGCCCTGAGCTTTCCATGCGTGCTGCAGCGGCTGCGCCGAGCCGCAAATCCCAGGCTCCCGATCTCTGCGG
>NW_010132258.1:352-562 GCF_000699245.1 Pterocles gutturalis
CGACCATCTCCGTACAGGTTCTGGTTTCAACGGGCTTTTCTTGTCTTGCAGCTACACGTGGGGCCCCCCCTCTGCCCCCCATCCCCAGGTGAAAGCGGGCTGCGCAAACGGATTGTTCCTGAGCAGAGAGCCGGACCTCCCCCTTCCTCAGCCAGACCCTCCCCACCTCCCTGCCCCCAGGATCCTGCATGAGAGCTCCCAGCATCTTTG
>NW_010132259.1:0-232 GCF_000699245.1 Pterocles gutturalis
GGCACAGCATGGCAGGACATGGCATGGCAAGGCACAGCTGGAATGCCACGGCATGGCATGACAGGACATGGCATGGCACAGCATATCTGGCATGGCACAGCATATCTCTCATGGCACAGCACATCTGGAATTGCACAGCACGGCATGGCAGGACATGGCACAGCACATCTGGCGTGGCACAGCATGGCACAACATATCACGGCATGGCACAGCTGGAGTGGCATGACACAAA
>NW_010132260.1:0-19169 GCF_000699245.1 Pterocles gutturalis
GCTAATTCCTTATCCAGCAAGTGGTCCTTGACATAAGGCTAAGGAGAACTCATAGGGATACAAAAAATCCTCAAATAAAAGTGCACATAGAAGCCTCACAAAATTTTAATGTCTTAAATAAGAAGTATCTTACCTTCTTTCTAATCAGATATAAAACCCAACATAACCTAGTCATCCAGTTGACCTGATTACATGTCTCCAATGCTGTGCAGAGATATCTGTGCTGTCACGGACACTCCCAGCAGGAAAGTAATGCCAGCATGGAGGTCTATTTGGGTCAATGCAGTTTGCTTCTTGGCAGACCCACTAAGACAGCATGGTCATGAAAATTCTCTGACAGTTTTCTGTTGATGTACTCCTTCACAGGCACTGCTTTTGGCTTTATTTTTTAGCTAGCTTTTTTCCCTGTTGGCTATTCATCATATTGGTAAACTTTACATTAACAAATATCAGTTTTAAAATACAGAAAATAGTATTTGCAACAAACCAGTGTAATGATATTGGGAATTTTCTGAGAGTAGTTAAATCCTAAAGCCTGCCTCTCAGCTTCAAATAATCTCGCTCATACAGCTAGAACTGAATATCATTTGACTTTTTAGATTTCAACACTTTATGATCCTTGAAATTTTAAAGTATCCAACAAGTTGTCAAAGAATGATTAGTTGAACACTATTATTTCATTGTAAAGATGAATTTTATGATGTTTCAAATACTATACTTTGCCTTTTCACTGTATATCTCAGTTAAATAATTTGTTTCATTCTTTCCAGTGACCGCACTAGACAGCCGTTCTGTCTCACACTTAAAGTCTGAACATACCACTGTAACAAAACAATCACTTTCCACATGAATATAAATATAGAAGACAAAGTTAAAGAGGCTTGTGTGTTTAACCATGTCAGAATGCAAGCATTTGAAAAAGAAACCAATCTAAAAATTGCAATGCACAGGTTTTGTTTCAAACCCACACAACAGAGTCATTTTCTCTTTGACTATGGATATTTCCCATATAAAAATATTAATTAAGCATGTATAAATTCTGTATGCATCCATACATCTTTAAAATTTATACATACATATGTAAATTTATGACTACATTACAGGAAAAATATTTCCACGACTTAGTTACCCACCAAAGTCCTAAAGAACATTTAATTCAATTAAATCAATAGTGTTTTATAGTGATCATAAGTGGTCCAAAGCAGTTCATATTTCCTCCAAAACAAGTGGTACTTCCAAGGTTGTTTTTGCTTCATTAAATTCAGTTGTATCAGAATTGTGTCAGGTATTTGGACCAATCACAGCTGCAACTGTACTATGGGCTTACTGAAAGAATTCTTGTTAATGTTTATGGACAACTTTCTGTTAGAGTACTAATTTGGCTTAGTTTTAGCCTTCTTTGCACTTAACATGGCTATTCAATTTATTTATATCTGGGCAAATAAGCGTTAACCTCATTTCCATCAGTATCTGGAACAGCTCCAGTGAAGCAAAATCAGTTACCCTTTTTATATAACAGTGTAACAAAGTAGAATGTATGCCAGGAATTTGCCCATAAACTATGGCACAGTTAGTCACCTCTCTCACCATTACAGTTTCTAATAAATTACAGTATGGATATCGCAAAAACATTTTTCAGCACATCTTCAATATCATCTTTGAATAGAATCACATTAAAAGAGCTAAGCTATAGGGAATTATTAACACATGCTATCATGACCACAAGTCTCAAGGTCAAAAACAAACAAAAAAACCCAACCAGGTTAAGTGCTTCTTAATGATCTATATAAAGCCCATTTCTTTTGTTAGTTCTGCATTTAGGAATATATTTAAACAATTCTCTACATTCAAGTTTGTTAATAGCCTCATGAAATTCTGTGGGCATCCTCTCATACTAGTCACTTTAAACACATTCTTGATCTGGGACCAGAGATAAGTAGATAAGTGAAGAAGCCAGCACATAAAAGGTTATGAAGTTGCAACATTTTAAGAATGCTTTTATTATCTGTTGAATGCAAGACATTCAACAATGTGAGCAAATCATGGATGGGGAGTGAAGCTCTAGTGGATCCTGATTACATTCTAGGATGTGCGGCTGTATCAAAGTAATAACACAGAAAATATCTAAACCAAGAAGTAGACAGAAGTATAAAGAGATTTTACACTAGAAGCAATTTATGTGCAATATGGTGAACTTCCTTTCTCCCTCACTCAACCAGGAATTGATGCAATCTGCCTACTATTTCAGATGAAAGCCACATTCCTTAACTATCCTGCAGCAACAATCTAAAAAAGGTAATCTGATAAGAAAGCAGACAATAAAAAGAGCTTCTTCATCTCCTAAAATTTAAATGAGCAAACATGACAAGGCAGGTGTGAGACAAAAGAGCAAACACCAGGAGGATAAAAAAAAAAAAAAAAAAAGTTTTATAAATGAAAAAGCAACAAAACTGACTAAAGAGAGAAGGATGATTTTACTACATTTTTTAGAATGAATGAGAGAAAAATGTGTGATAGTAACAAACTGTATGAACTATTTATATTTTTTACCTATTCTTTTAAAATAAATTTGCCTTCATCTCTCTTACCAAAACATCCCTGCTTCTCAGAAGTCATAAAGTTTATACATTTAAAGAAAAATTATTCTAACAAGACCAATAACCCCTATCTTCATATTTATATATTTCCATTTAACAACCCCCCGAGGATACAGTAGACATTATGTCTTTCAAGCGGCACTTGCTAGAACAAAAGTAAAAGTGCCAGCTAAGAGTTTTATAGCAATCAGAAATATCAAGAGATTCTTTGGGATGCACAGTTTGCCCATACATTCATGCCATAGGTGGGCGCAAGCAAAACAAGCTAGAGATGTTTTAGCCCTAGCACTGTTGGAACAGTGTGCAGATCTTACTATCATAAATCCACTCTTGTATGAGTAGAACTCAATCCCAGACCCCAGATTACATCCTGGTAGAACTCCAAGGCAAAACAGAAAGACACCAGGACTGAAAAAATGCACGTAGGGATAGGAATTCTCAAAAAAAGTCAGGGTAAGGCAAAGTACCCTATCTCATTTTTTGTAGCAATTGTTCACACATGCATCTGGGTGACAGTTACCGGTATAAATCTAACCAATTTACATTACAAACATCAAGATTTCCTGGAAGAACGGTAACTGGAAAGTCACCTTTCAGAGAGCTGTATCAGGCCTGGTAGTTTCCACAAGGCATACTGCTTAGCAAAGGTGTGTACAAACTTTCAGAGAAGTCTTAGGAACAAAGACATTAATCAGAGATGCTCTAAGGTTGCCTGTATTCTCCTGAAGAATGTTCAGGTCATGAATGCAGCTTGACCTTTGTGGAAGAGCCTTAATATAGTCCTCCTATATTCAGTGCAACAGCCTTTGAACCTAGTTAACTTAATGGCCTTTCTGCCATGTAAACGAAGAGGTTAAGCCTTTCCTGAAGTGGCTTTATCCTATAAAGATGGAAATGGGAAGAACCACAAAACATAGTATGTGAATTGGTTTTTTTGAAAGTCAGATGGCGTAAGGTTTAGGGATACAGTGGTTAAATTCAATTGAGTGGTAGTTTGCAAAATCAGTTGGGGATCCTAGAAAAAGAACAGGTAAAAAAAAGTGCATTGTTATGACTTGAATCTCTAGCTCACCTACCGGAGTCAACAGCCACCAAAGAAGCCACCTTCATCTCACCATAGAGGAAGGTCAAAAGACTTTCTCATGAGAGATTTCAGTACCAAGCTGCAATTCCATTAGGGCTGGAATGCTTCACTGAATTCTGAAAGAGCTGTAGCTGTCAAGAAAACCCGCAAACATGTCTTCCCATGACACAAGCTGAAGTCGCATCTCCTCTCTTACTGACCTTTCAGACATCAGCAAAAATCCAAGTCTTATCCACAAAAATGTTTGTCTTTCCCTCAGTTCTGCCTGGGGCAGTTCAGTCTTGCTGATGGCTTAGGATTTTCATTTTACTCTCAGCAGTTGTTTAAAACATCTCCACAAAAGCATGTGTTCTATGGTTGCATATGGATTGAGTGAAGTTCTTCAATATTTTTCTTTGCTGCTCCTCAATGTTAAGCTAGCCTTAATCACATCACACATATTGTCCATCTGGTAGAGAATTCTGGCACGCAAATACGGCTTAATTGTTATTTAGATGCTTAAATCCAAAATGTAAATCCCTAGAACACTTGCTTAGCTACCCCATATGGTGTTGCTGTCTGAAGTCCTTACAAGTTTGCATTGCTATGGGTTCTCCAGGTACCAGAATCCCACATTCTGGGACAGTGGGCCTGGACTGAGCCAGAGCACCCTTTTTTTTTTTTTTCCATCATAGTTTTTTCAGCTGTTCATATTTTACAAAATCAGAATGAATTCCCATGCAAATCCATCTCTACACACAGGCATTTTTTGGCAGTGTAAACAAAACCAAAATGACCAAAGCTTGATTCCCAAAGGCTGGACCTCTCTTACCCAGATGATTTTTTTTTAATTATTAAGAAAAGTTAGAGACATCCAATATTTTGCCCAGGAGATTATGATTTTGAACATCTAGGGATAGTAGACAGATATTACTCCTGCGCTCTGGATCACATGGCTCTTTGAGCCTGAATGTAGGGTATGCATAGGATGAATCCATATGTTCCTGTTTCCATGGGAACCAAAAGTATGAGAACTTTTTTTCCTCAGTGAGGAAAACAACCTATGCCCATCCTCTTATGCATGCACCCACATAGGTGCATAGGCGTACACAATGTGCATTTGCCAACTGCAGACGTTATGGAAAAGTGCAGATTTCCTACCCTTTCTCCTCCTATGTCTAGATATGCAGACATTACCAAAAACCCTAGACTCATTCAACCTTTGTTACACATGTGAATAACCAGATGTGCAGAGCTGCCTGTAAGAGGCATGGAGCTTGTGTAAATAATCTACCTGTCACAGTTTGTTCACAAAGTTAAATCTCCTTCCTCAAATAAAAGTATAATCTAAGCCCTAGGTTCTCAGGACTGTTAGGCCAACGAACAACTGAACTTTATAGGACTTAAAGCCCTTCAGCCACCCGTATCTACAAAGTTCAGTGACAGTAAACTGCAGTGAATGGAAAGCATCTATGTTTTCTCCTTGATAACATTAATTTTAAAGTAAAAATAGGTACATAAAAATATTTTTTATTCGGGAGGTTAAGAAACCTTATCCCTAGAGGCTCATTTGGAGTATTTCGCTGGGAAGTCTACTATTTTTAATCAAAAACAGTTTTAGGTAAGTATTAAGTGCATTCACTAACATTTATGTATAAGCTGCTCAGCACTGAAAGTAAAGCTTTGGTCTTGAGACCCAAAAACTCCTAGATCAGCCACAGAATTAATGTGTGACTTTGTGCAAGCTGTTTTACGTATATGTGCTCTGGTTCAGAACTTTAAAATAGGGCTAGCATCAACTCTCAGATGTGTTGGGAGAAGGACATTGTTAACCTTTACACGAAGTACTCCAACATCCTGTACAGAGAACAAGCTATATTCCTGAATATTTATACAACCTCCAGTGTAAAAGCAGGAAATGCTCTGTACAGGCATGTAAAACAAAGCCCCTGACCAGAATGCTTACCCTCTAAAATAAATATGCACCAGGAAAGTCAGCAAGCTTATGCCACCAAAGTCATCCAACTTCTAAAGCTCATTTTTATTAAGACATAAATAAAAAAAAGGTCACTCTAGACAAAGAAAACTCAGATCTGTTGAGTATCACAGCACCTATGAATAACTCGCTGGTCTCATAAATTGTTTATTTTACTCTTAAAAAATGGGAGGAAATAATTTCCACGTAACTGTGTAAAGACGCTGTAAATTCTAAACTGCTGACAAAATATTCCAAGTTCATACAGTCTGACAGAAATTCAGTATGTATTTTAGCAGGTCAGTTGAGTAGTTGAGGCTGCAAGATGCCAGCAAATCATGGTTAGAAAATAAGCCAGATCAGACGCATCTGTTTAAGAAAACATCACAGTGAGTTCCCTCCTTCTCAGGCAGGTAAGTATTTTGAGCCCTTGGGCCCCTAAGGGACCTGCTTCTATAATGAATCTCACGTAAGGTGCGCTACAGATGTGACGGAAACTCCTCTGACAGTACAAGCCGTGAAGTGAAAATAAAATTTTAACTTAAGAAAAGTAGTACTGTATCAGACGAAAGTAATGAGAGCCAATCCTACCTCCAAGAGTGGCAATGAGCACTTTTAAGGTAACTCTTTTAGCTTTAGCTTTTAAAGTAGAAGTCTTCTAGCTGACAACTATTTTTGGCCTAGGGACTTCCTGAATTGGATGATGATTCTATAAATTTAGCATCCCTTCACAGAAATCTTTTCTGTTTAACTCCCTCACTGAATTTATCCAAATTTTAGCATCCACAGCTTCTTTGCTGGGGGGTTCCACAGCTCAATTGTTGCACAGGGAACCCTGCCCTTCTCTTTGTTTTGAAACTGGCTCTATCACCTTCACTTAATTCACCTCATTCTTGTATTAGTTCACTCTCTCCATTCGGTTTTATGCATCTCCATCAAATCACCACTGAGTTACCTTGCTGTATGCCCCCTGACTATGTAGTTCACAAAGCCAAAGAAAGGAATATAATTCAAGGAAATGAGCCATCACTGTGTCAGCGATTTAAATTGCCCCACAGCCCCCAGTGCCAGCACTGACCACTGCTGGGCACATGCTATAACCCTGGCACAGGAATTCCTTTCATAGCCCTTGGGAGTTACCCTTCCTTCATTAGAAGCTCTGATTACTTAATGCACTGATAACTAACTTCTGACCCATTGCTCTGCTGATTTTATTTTTCAGATTGCTTTCTAACAGATGAAATATGAATAAACCTGAGTTACTTCTCATGGAATTCACCCATTTTTCCAATTATAAGAGAGTTGTTAATGACTTATTTGATCTGCCTATTGGCATTCTTTAGTGTATTTGGGAGCTTTGATTTAAAGAGGGATTCAGACCAAACACAGGATGCAAGCCCTTCAGTGTTTCTTGTATATTTAGTAGCAAAACTTTGAGCAACCTCCAAACAGGATAATGAACTGCATTGAACTTTTGGTGCAATTTTATGAAACATAAATGAGACAAGAGCACACAAGCCAATTCCTCGAGTACAGAAAACTCTGCTCTTTGGTCTCATCATTTTAAGCTCTTATTGACGTCAGTACCTATCTGTAATATGGAGTGTCACAGAGACTATGCTGATGCTGTGGAAAAAGCTTTGCTGGAAGGACAACTTCCTTGTATTTATAATGTCAGAGATATGCCTGTGTAATGAGCAGTTCCTTAACAATGCAGATCAGTAAAAGATACTGTTCCTACCCAAATTTAAAATATCTGTTAAGCTTCAACAATAGTGAATTTGTCAGTTTTACAGAGTAACAGATCCCTTAACTGAAGAGATTTACAAAAAATAAAACAACAACAACAACAAAAAAACCATTTCAAAAAGCCTCAATAAAGACTGGCACTGTATTTCCATTTAAAATATTATCCTATATAATTAATTCCCCAATAAACAATTGACAATTCTGAACAGACAGGTCTGAAAGTAAGTTTTACATGATAACTAGCAGCCTTTCAAATACATCTATAAAACATTTCGTCATACTCATCTATACCATAGAAATGGTCTCAAATCACTTCACTGCTTGTTCAGAAAAACAACCCAACAAACTACCGATGGCATTTGCAAGCCAAATAAATTCCACAATAAAGTGTAATTTTAATAACTGGTGTTAATGGGGAGACAAAAAAAAAAAATCTTCCCTCAAGTGCACTGTGTATCCCCAGAAATAATGTACATACTGGTACAACACCCACTGCCACCTCAAGTCTCAACATAACTCTTACTGAAGCTAATGCACCTGTTACTTCCATCTTTTCCAAAATCCATACAAAATCCAATTTTCAAAATCAAAATTAAACAGGAAGAGAAATTTAAAGGGACAGAAAAAGACAGTATTCCTAAAATTGTATCAGCAACGGCACTGACTTAAGTGTGACGTAAAAGAATCAGGTAAAAATGTAGTTGCCCACATAATAAGGTCTCCCCAGAGCCTTCTCTTCTCCAGGCTGAACAACCCCAACTCTCTCAGCCTGTCCTCCTAGGGGAGGTGCTCCAGCCCTCTGATAATTTTTGTGGCCCTCCTCTGGACCCACTCCAACAGGTCCATGTCTTTCCTGTGCTGAGGACTCCAGAGCTGGATACAGCACTCCGGGTGGGATATCATGAGAGTGGAGTAGAGAATCACCTCCCTTGATCTGCTGGTCATGCTTCTTTTGATGCAGCCCAGGATACGGTTGGCTTTCTGGGCTGCAAGCGCACATTGCTGGCATGCCCAGTTTTTCCTCCAGCCGTACCCCCAAATCCTTCTCTCCAGGGATGCTCTCAATCCCTTCATCCCCTAACCTATATTGATACCTGAAACACAGCAACAGGTTGCCTAGAGGGGTGGTAGATGCCCCATCCCTGGAAACATTCAAGGTCAGGCTGGATGGGGTTCTGAGCAACCTGATCTAGTTGAAGGTGTCTTGCTCATTGCAGGGGGGTTGCACTAGATGACCTTTAAAGGTCATTGGTCCCTTCCAACCCAAACCATTCCATGATTCTGTGTCTAACAGCTAGCCTTATACTTTTCAAGGAGAGACTATTCATTGTCTGCCATTTCTAACTCCAGTGGTTTGTTTGTTGTCAAGAACTTTAGCAATAAGATATACAGACAAGAGTGACTATAACCTTTGTTTGAGGAGAAAACATGGCCACAGCAGATACAATTATTTTTATCTATAAACAAGAGAGAAGTACTGGTGTCTAAAAAATTAACATTTCATAAATGATTCACTCCAAGGTTGGCTGCTTCTCTCTACTGTCTCTGGTCGTCACTGCAGCTACTACAGCTCTTGAGTTTTCCATTTGCCTTTTTGGCAGGAACCATAGTGACAAGCCAATATCTTAAAATTCCTCTCATTCAGGAACCACTGCAAACATTTCCTCACTCAAATTATAATTTGCTTGTCTTCAGTACTATGAGCTGAAATTAAAACTGCCACATGGTTAAAGTTATGGAATAAACCAAATACATCATCAATACTGTCCAGTTTTCTAAGTTCAGCTTTAAACAACAACATTTTAGGAATGCATAAGAAAATGGATGAGAGCAGGAACGACTGAGAAAAAAACTTAATGACAAATGACTGAGTGGTAGGTACAGTAAATGCGGTTTTAATATACTGGGTATTTTATTTGTTAGATATAATTTATAAGGCACTAATAGAACCCATCTGATTCTGGACTGTAATTTTGTATTAATTATGGGTGTGGGGGAGGATTTAATTATTAATTTGGTAAAGTGTGAAGGTTGGTACTATTCATCAGCTGAGTACTTTTGTGTATTAGGAAGAAAGGATTTAGCTGGAGTGTTGACTCCCTTTCCCTGGCTACTGCTAACATCAGTTGCAGGATCCAGCCTTAGTATCTACTGCTTCTCAGCCAGAGTTCAACAGAGTTCAAAGGCAAGGCAACTTTGATACAATACTTTAAGATATTTCACCCTTCTTTTCTCCCTCTTTCCTACTCATTACTGACTCCTAAGCTGGGCTGACCAAGCTGAAGGAGTTATTTCTATGAACCAGCAACCATCTAGAGTACTTCAGCACTGATAGAAATGCTACAGAAGAGTGTATCTTCCAGCTCCTATTCTACTTCTGAAAAACAAAGGTAAGCAAAAATATAAAAAATCAGGGAAGCTTCTGTTCTTCTTTGGTATTATACATTCTTGCTTATTACCCTGATGTGAAATTTGCCCATCACTCTGTAATTCGTTTTTTTCTTGGATTTAATTGCGGTAGAAGAAGTAAAGGGAATAACGTGCTCCATTGTTGCTATATAGCCTGTGTTTGATCACAGACATCTTCTTCTCTACAGTAAAATAGTTTGAATAGAAATGTAACCTCCATCCACTATATGAGTATTTCTAAATAGCGACTAAACACTCTTTATTGTATATTGGTAACCTACTAATGAAAGATGGTGAAATAAACTTTCTAGTAGTTCTGCCAAGTACAAAAGAACGTAAGAAAGAGCTGTAATATGGCACATTGTGACAAGTGTTATCCTGCTAATATTTCAGATGATTGCTCTGTTTCACCCTAACTATTGAAGTAGCTGTAGACAACATTTATGTTATCTTGAAGAACTAAATATATCCGAAAATCTAGCATACTTGTACTAGTAACCAGTATTTTTTAAATTCTAGGTTAAAATAGAACTAAGCTTTACCAACACTGTTCTGTGAAGTTGGATGGAATACAAAGTCTATGAAGGCAGACTGTTAATGAAACAAATATTTCTTTTATAAAAAATCATAAGCCAATAATTCTTTTCTCTACAATAAAAGACCCCCCCCATGCATTATTACCAAGCTGCAAAATGATGATGTCCTTCTGTCACTTACATTTTAGACAAACCAACAAACCTTTCAAAGATCTTTTACAGATGGTGACAAAGAGGCTGAGGGTACCATAAATAAAACTACAAAACACTTTCTTTGTGGCAACAAGTCTTGATTTAATCCCATAATAGCAACTGAGGCTATGAGAATAAATTTGTATAAAATATTAACTTACTGATTTCTAAGCTGTTAAGGCTTTTACTGCCCTTCCCCTCACCTCCCCTCCCTGGTCACTCCTGGGACAAGTCTTTCTCTTAGCTCTAATGGGTCAGTTCTCAGCCGCCATCTTCTAGTTTTATTTTCATTGAGAAAAATATGAAAATGCCCCTGTGCTGCCTCATTTTTTCAATGACTGTTCCTGAAGTAGCCTTTCTCTTTACCAATCTTACTTGATTTCAGTATAGGAAAATGCTACCTTTCCTGATCACTTCTCTCTCCCTCTTTCTCAGTGCCAGTATTATTAATTATAAGCCTGCAAAATTTTAGTAGTTATCATATGCAAAAAAGCCATATAAAGTATGATAAATTCTTGTCTCCAAAAGTGCTTGCTTTACCTTATCCAGACTATATAACTAAATCCTGACATAAATCAGGCATTATTGTGGAACATGCATTTCTTCTTAAAGTGTAAGAGTCAGTTTATAATTTTATATGAAAATTATTGTGCTCATAATATAGCCTAAGATAATTCTGGTCAGCCTTTGAGCTCTACATTAAGTGGCCATTTTAGAAACATAAAAATTTTCAACTACCTGTACGTAAAAAATCAAAAAGACAAAATGCTAGAAAATTTGAAGTTTAACAAGACACAGTGTGTATATACACATACAGAGCAGTAGTTTTTAGAGCAGAAATAGTTATTTGAAAGTAAGGATATACTTCTGATTATAGTATTACTTGAATACAACTTTGACTCACTATCTCAATCCACACAGCTTTTGAAGTCTAATTGCTAATCCATGAATCTGCTTTCATAGTCTTATCCATTCTTCTGTGTCTCTCAGATGTCCCTCTGCAAGCCTAGGCCTTGCACGTGTGAGAGGAAATACAGGTGGTATGTGTTGGACACAAAGACCTAAGCACACAGTAGAACATGAGGTGATGTTTAGTGTTGCTGTATGTTACATAACTCTGGCTCCATCCCCCCCCCCCCTTCCCTCTCAAGAACCCCAACCCCCCCCCTTCTCCTATGCAGACTTTCATTTTGGTGTGGTGCCAAAAGTCTAACAAAAGTGTATTTTGTGCCAGCAGAAACCCTTGACAGAAGCATAGTTTTAGTGATCAAAGCTGTACACAAAAAAGTTCCCCTCTTTCTCCAAAAGAATGTGGCTTTCAGGGAGCAAATACAAGGCAGTTTAAGGGGGATATCTTCTGCAGACAGAGCTGTACAGAAGTGACTGGTGCTGCATTAACATTAGGAGCAGAATGAAATGAGATTTCTGCATTCTGACTCACAGTAAGTTTACCCCAGAAGATGGCAGGGTTGTTTGTCATCCTTTTCCAGGTGGCAACAGTTATTAAAGCTAAAACAATATTTTAAGCTATTGCTACCCCTTTTAGGCCAGTTGTGTAATGAGGCACAGCAGTATTAGCAAAAATCCTTACTGTTAACAGTTATGGTGACGAAACTTTCTATTGCTCTGACTTGTTTCTCTCTGATCAGGGATAATCCTATACCTGTAAAGGAGCATCTTCCACATGTCTCACTGGAACTTTCAAATATGTCCTCAGAAAAGTTCAAAATAGTCTTGTTTCCCTGTGTTTATATAATTTAATTTCTGTTTCTCTCACCTTGCTTTCCATAGGCTTACAGCTGCTCTGCCAGGTCCCAGTCCAGAATACTCGTATTTGCAGCAGGCATTGCTCCTTCCCTTTCCTTACTGTAACTTCTGCTACAGGCAGTCTAAGCAGCAGTTTGAAGCACTGTGCTCAAGGCTCTCCATCCTGCTCTACCCCAGCCTTTCAAAAGCAAAGAGTACTTCAGCACTTTCTCTTGTCCTCTTCCTGCTCTCTGCAGCAAGCATGCTTTGTTCATTCTTTGTTTCTATCACCATTGCTCTAGAAGTTTTCCAGGACAGCCTCTCACCTGCTGGGCAGGCTGTGCATGTTACATAGCTGGTTCCTGTTTGCTACTCCAGCACAGGAGGAAGAGGTGATGAGGCCATACTGGGCTTTGCAGGGAGGGAGGGTGCCTGTCCTTTCACAGGTATCTCAGGATTGGCTGCTACCCATGGTGGTATCTCAGATGCTGCAGGTTTTGCAACATGCAGAAAAATAACTGATATCTCAAATATTGCTATGTAGTAATTTGTTTTCAAAAAGTCAGTACTACAATAAATAACAATGTTGTCTTGTTTTTGTTTTGCTCCAGTATTCACTTCTAACATTCAGGAACTTGATATGAAACAACTGAGAAGGCACTTATTTGTGTCTGAAGATGGAGTGGAGGAACATCAGGTGGGCTACCATCAGGTCTGGAAAGAGCAGCTTCCCTTTCATTGCAGCCAAGCGAGACTCAAGAGACCATCACGTGCTGAGATAAACTGGAGCAACTTCAGTGGTGTCAGGCTATTTTTACAGGTAGATGACATAGCTCAGGATTCTCTGAAGAAGACTTTAGCTGTCTGTTCAGAGTTTGTTTATTGATAACTCTTTGATGCAACATATTTTCATGTACTACAAACGCTCATATTGTTGTTACGGACTAATATTGAAAGCAGTCAGCAGCTCACTGAGAAATTCAATCCAGTTACTCCTCCTAGAAAAAAAAGAAAAAGCCATAACGTGTCAGCTGGAACATAAAGAACTAAGTGATGTATTCTTACTATAACTATGAGCTTTGTTTTTTACAGGCTATGCTATCATATTGCATAGTGCTTACTTATGACAAGACTGCAAAATTGTAGGTATAGCAGTTTGCTAAGCATCACAACATGATTTATTCTAACTATAACAAATGAGTAATAACCATCTCAGTTTCATAGCAGTTTATATAAAATGTATCTATTAAAACAGCTTGGCTTTTTATTGTTGTTTCTAATAACTCAATAAAAACCCCACAGTATTTATGATTAAGAAATTATATTATAGTAATCAAGCTCAACAATTTTCAGTCCCAAGCCAAGCTATGGCTTCTACAACACAGTCTGTAACCATACTCAGCTTCCTGAAATTTCACTGGATATGGTCTAGTTTGTAATCAAACCTTAAGAGCTAGGAACAGTTTCACACAGGACACTTGAAAGCCAAAACCAGGCTAGATATTTAGCCTTCTTTACAAGTCATCTACAGAATTTCACTCGATATTTCTGCATCGAAACTGTAACTTCTGGTTGAGCTAATTCATAAGACACACCCTCTGCCCCCTTTGGTGAGGAAGTCATTTGGAGCGGCTGAAAGGATCTCTTGAGAAAGCTGTCTTAGTTACCAAAGACTAAGGATTCTTGCTAATTCCTGTCCTGCCCCCACATTTCCAACCCTTGAAATCTAACCTGCTTGTATTGTTAGTATTTCTCTCAAGCTGCTACACCCATCACCTTTCCTGCCAAACTTTTATTACATAGATCAGGCATTTACACTACTACAATTATTAGTATCATCTGGATAAATTTATTGTATAACAGCTGCTTATAGTATCTCTGGTTCCAGTTTTGTTAGTTCTCCGGCATGCTCTTACAGAGCATTTTAGATGTGAAATATTTCTTTGATACATCTTGATACAGGAGGATCACCGGTACTAGGCTGAATGGAAGTGTTAAATCAACTCTCCTCCATCTAACCTTACCTAACAATTAGGATTTGTCTGAGCTGGGTCAGTGGTAAAGCTATTGTGAGGCCTCTACTGTTCCAGCATCAAGCATCATGCAAGCATGTGATTCTTTCATACTTTATTTTCTTTTGTAAGGTGTAATACTATATTGTACTGACTTTGCCACTGGAGCTGAGCTAGCGCCCCTCTGAAATAAAAAGGACAAGCAGGTCACAGCTCTTCAAGCTGTTATTCCAGATGTAGATGTTTCTGTTTCAGTCACAACTTCCTGATGTCTCTTTGTAACCCAAAGCCTCTAGGAATTCTCTTCAAAAAAGCAAATAAAAACCAAGTGTATGTTTGCAGGGCACATGGTAGAGCAGGGAGGTCAGGCTAGTACTGGCTGGTACATCTGCACAGAGCAGCGTTAACACGTTAATGATGTGCTGTGTCTGTGCTCACAGCTCCTGCTTCTCATGAGGGCTTATGGTGCAATGCCAGCCTGACACAGCCGGCTCCAGCTTCAATGCAGCATGTACCACAGCGCTCTTGAATGCCAGCACACTCAAATCAAAGCCCTGTTTGTCTCAAACAACCAAATTCAAAATTGCACATTCCCTAGCATGACCTTTACTGAAATTACTTTTTATGAGGGTGAAGTTACTACATGAAATCTGCTTGCTTCACTGGAAATATTAAAGCATTAGGGAATGTTCACAACCCATCCTATAAGACTTGAAATTCAAGTGGCTTTTTTTCAAAGTAAAATATGCATGATCTTGAAAAACACTGACCAACACAAGAAAAGAACAAGAATTCCCTATAATTAAAAATTCTTACTGTTTTTAAGTATTTGACATTGAAGATTTTTTTTTTTTTAAGAATCCTTGCTTACTCTTTATCCTCCATTTTTTACAATAATTTACCATTTTACTTTGATGCATGAGAGATCTAGGAATTATCTACTAGAATGGAAAGAAAAAAACTCTTTTAGATAAATTTCTTTACAGTTAGGTAATATTAATAGCTTGGACAGAATGCACATAAGGAAAGAGTAAAAGATTCCTAAAGGATTCAGATATATTACATTATCTATAAAAAATTCAGATCTATCAAAGTTTGAATAAATTGCCATGACTAAAACAAATTGGATATGCTGAGTTACTGCATTCTGGATGAAGGAAAGGTTAATGGATTGTTGCAATAAATTCACATGATATGGAAAGCTTCCAATAAAGTCAAAAAAGTATTTTTGTAATCCTTTGTTTTATTTCTAAGTCCAATTCAAGAAAAGAGGAAACTTTATTAGAGCCATTAGCCAGATGGTGAAATGCATCCTTCCATAAAAGTCATTATTAAAGAGAGAATATGATCAGAAAAATTAAGTTACAGTTTTATATGGTCAGAAAACTATTTTGAGTTGTTTGGAATAAAAGATTATTAAGCTTACTGATAACACATTGCAAACAAGAGGCAAGAAATATGTCCTACTTATCAAATTGATTACCAATATAACCTTCAACATATAGCAGTAATAACAATTTACTAAATCTTCCTAATCAAAGTATAGTTCTTTATTGGTAGTTAATACTGAGAGGCAAACTCAAATTTTACATGTGTCTTATCTGTGAATTTTCTAGTAATATTTTCCTCACAGCATTTTTTTTGTGTCAGTCTGACAAAAAAAAAAAAAATGCAGTTTTAGGTATTTAAGTAACCAATATGCTCTGGAATGATTTCAGAAGAAACTCCACATGTTGTCTGACAGTATCTGTCGTTGATTCAGGGTAATTTACCTCCAGTAACACTCAAGAGATGCATAAGGCAAGATGCTCCTATTACAAATAGAAAGCTTTTAAGGATTTTACCTCTCTCCTGAGACTTAACAGCACCTGATACAACCTAGACTCGCACAAAAAGTGACAGCTGACCCACAAAGTTACTTAGAGGAGAAAAGGGATTGGTGCCTGGCTGCCTCAGTGGCCATAGGGTTCTCTGTGCCATTTCCAAATTCTTACATGTAGCGAATTCAACATAAAACTTGCTTTCTGTTAGGATTGCACTGAGACCATATCACATCACACCAGTCATAGTTTTGAGTGCCATCTCCTGCCAACAGCACTCCATCCTGCAAATAGCAGTACCATCTCCTGCATATAGTGTTTAGGCAAAACACTGTGAATACTCATCTACACCCTTGAACTCAGGTTATTTCTGCAGCCCTCAAACTCCTCTGTGATTAAAGAATAGCTCTAAAATACATTTGTTTGCCTCTTGTGAAGCACATATCCCTCTCACATTTATGACACTTAATCACATTTATGAAATTGTTCCTTTCAAATTCTAACACTTCCAGTAAGAATTGTGAATATGCCAAGAAAATCTTGCTCCTAAGGCCATGGACCAGAACTTTGACCTCAGCCCTCCCTGTGTAAAATTGATCTTATCACTACAAGCTTTGTCATAAACTTAAGGTCAGGGCCAAGTCTTTTATTCTGCATTTGTAGAGTGCACAGCACAATACCGCCGTCTTCCACATAATTCTTTTTATAACTTAAGAAAAAAAACATATTAAACAACAACATATTAAAAAATTAACACATTTTTTCCTAGAACTGGTAGAAAAAAATGTAGTTTACAGTAGATGTTTTTCCAAAGCATCTTCACATTTCAGAATGACAAGTCCTATTAAAAAGTTAATGGGAATTTAGATTACCAAATCTCTCAAAGAATTAAAAAAACATTTTAATATATACTTGGAGTTGGTGTATGGTTTTAATGAAATAATAATCTTACTATTATTGTGCACTTGAGCAGTGTTATGCTGAACCACTATGTTCACTACCAAGGACTTTGCTAAGTAAAGAAAACTTCTGAACTGTTCCACTGCAATATTCTTTATCTTCTATTTAAAAAAGAAAACTGTTTGGTGTATTACATATCAAAGTTCAATAAGAAATAAAATATTTATGAGGTGCACAAGGAATGCAGGTATTTTTTATACCATTATATAAAGTAGGATTAATAATTTTAAGGAAATTACCTACAATTAAGTAAAAGTACAAAAAGTATGCTCAAGGTCAATCATTGAAGAAAATAGCCTCAACAAAAAAGATATATTTTTTCTTGTTCAGGAAACTGTTAAAGTAAAACACTGTGTTTCTAAAATTCAAAATTAAATTAAAGATTTCCACATTTTCTATGTAGCAGTAAATTACAAAATGCATTATAAATTATAGTTAAGAAAACAATTTGCTTTTGAAGTATGGTGGAAAAGAGGCAGCGATAATGAAAATAGTGAGTTCATCCAACTGTATAGGCATGACATAGGGATAACATTTTAATGCATGTCCATCAGCACAAAGCAAGACTTTTATATGGTAAAAAACAGGGTTTTAGGGCCAGATATTATGGTTGTTTGCTGTGTGTCACAGAAATTCTAATCTTTTTACAAACTATTTACTCTTCTACTGTCTCATCTCATCATAGCAGCTCTGGTTGTGTACAAATTTCTATAGTCATCTCACAGAACAATGTTTTGAGATAAAGAAAAATTTCATGTAACTTATTTTTCATAGTTCATGCCTATATGGAATTTAGGAACTGTAGCTCAAACAGTGGTGAAGCAACAAATGGGCTGACGGAGATGGGCAAGTGCAGAGACCTAATAAACTGAAGCAAGTTCAGCAGAGGCCATCAAGTCATGGAGCACTTGCCCTGGGAGGAGAGGCTGAGGGAAGTGGCCTTGTTCTGCCTGGAGAAGGGGTGGCTTCAGGGGCACCTAACAGCAGCCCCCTCCAAGACAAGGTCAAGAAGATGGCGCTGGGCTCTGCACAGTGGCATGCAGTGGGAGGGTGAGAGACAACAGGAGTGGGTTGGAATAAGACAGGTTGGGCCTGGCTACAAGGAAAATATCTGTCCCCAGGACAGCCCAGCAGGGGATCAGGCTGCCCAGCAAGACTGTGCAGTCTCCCTTCTGGGAGGTTTCCAAGACCTGAGTTGATATTGCCCTGAGCAACCCGCTCTGCCCCCACAGCTGCTTTGAGCAGGACATTGGCCTGGAGCCCTCCTGAGGTCCTGTCCAACTTGAGGTATCCTCTGATCCTAAGTCATTGGTATTTTCTGAACCCAAGACACTTGTTATGGTTTTGCTAAAGCCATGTAATTACTTTTCAAACTTCCAGTGCACTAGAATGTCTGTAAATCACCATGATGTTATTGACAACCACTGTCAAAACACAGATATATTTTTTAGACTATTCAGCTGAGAGTTCTTTCTCTTTTCTTCTATCCCCTTGTAAATATATCTTTTACATTTTCTACACAAATCTGTTTATCCTTTAGTTTTACTCCATAGAGTTTAGTATTTATTTTTTTTTAAATTTTACATTAGCATCTAGAGGCACATTTTTGTCCCAGTTTCAGCTGGGACAGAGTTAACTTTCTTCATAGTAGCTACTACAAAGCTATGTTTTGTATTTGTGCTGAGAAGAAGGCTGATAACATGGAATGTTTATAGTGCTGCCAGGACAGTCAAGGACTTTTCAGCTTCTCTGCTGTGCCAGTGTCTGCAGGGGCAGGGGAAGCTGGGAGGGAGCACAGCCCCAGTTACTAGCCTAGGATTTGACCTTAGCTTTAGGACTGAGACCCAAAATTGGCCAATGGTCTGTTCCACATCATACACACCATGCCCAGTATATAGATGAGGCTCTGTCCAGAAGTTAGCGCTCTCTCTCTCTCTGTCAGCTCCCTCTCTCTTGGATGCTTGGGCTCTTATCTCTTTTCCCAGATTGTAGTTTCAGGACTCTCCCTACTCCAGGATCGTTAGCTAGGAACAGGCTGGGTCTTGGTCATCAGGTGGGGAGCAGTTGCATTGTGTATCATGCATTTGTGTATTTATATATATATATTACT
>NW_010132261.1:0-1110 GCF_000699245.1 Pterocles gutturalis
TCCAATCTCTAACCTTCTGTGATTCTGTGTAATGCTCATGCCATAGGCAAGGACATCTTTCACTACACCAGGTTGCTCAAAGCCTCATACAACCTGCCCTTGAATGCTTCTAAGGACAGGGCATCTGCAGCTTCTCTGGGGAATCTGTTCCAGTGTCTCACCACCAAATATTCACAGATATATGAATCTGGTATTTCACAAAGAGCTAAATGGGAAGGAAAAAAAGGATATGAAAGCTTTTTAAGAGGGCATAATTCAGTACTGTTGCATCAGGCTACAGTGTGAACTTGCATGATTTCAGCTGAGCATGTTCTGTCTTGTGAACAGCGTTGGAGGTCTCAAGTGATTTGCTCAGTTTATACACTTTTCTGCCACATATCGGTTTGAAGAATGTTGACTCACTATCTGTGTCTAAAAGCAGAACTGTTCATAAAACAGATGAAGGCAAGATTGTGTCTTCATGACAATGAACAAAAAATTTGATGGTGTTTTTGAAGAAATATTTTCATTGTTAAACCCATGAGAGTCTGCCTAAAGCTTCTGATTACTGAATACTCTACTCTTATCCTAGGTCGAGTACCCAGAGCTGTAGCGTCTGTCAATCAGCATTTATTAGCATCTGATGATGTGGTTAGCTGCTGCTTGGATTTAGGTGTACCCAGCATTTCATTTCGCATTAATGGACAGCCTGTACAAGGAATGTTTGAGAACTTCAGTACAGAGGGGTTTTTCTTCCCTGTTGTAAGCTTATCAGCAGGTGTAAAGTAAGTACAAGCTAATTGTTGTTTTCTTTGCTGTCTTGTCATACAAAATGTTGTCCAAATTCTTGTATGTTTTGTTGTATTTTGGCTTTTTTCGGTTCTGCCCAACCAGGAGCTGGAAGGAAGAGAGACAGGAAAGTATGGATTTGTCTAGTGATGATTTCACTTAAGGGTGAAATGTGAGCATGTTAGCAATTTGACCAAGTCATAGTATCTGAAAATCATTATTTTATGGGTATTTGGTGACCTAAGGGAAATTAATTTTGTTTCATTCCAATTATCAGTGGAAAAAAAGCACATTAGAAACAGCACCACATTTGGCACTAATTAAAATTATCCCTGGCTTTCT
>NW_010132261.1:1121-76414 GCF_000699245.1 Pterocles gutturalis
CAGGAAGTAAAAAAACTAAATCGTCATGAAAACTGATAGTGTTTTCACAGTAGGAAACACAAAGAACTAATGAGAAGTTTTGGAATCTCATTACTAATATTGCCTATTTCTTACCTGTTTTGTAGCTAAAATACTGAGATTCAAACTTGCCATTTTCAGGCTTCTGTTGTTATCTTACCTTGAATTAATTCATAAAATCTGCAAATGTCAGTCTACTTAAGTGGCCAAAATACTTATGTTAACATTAAAAAGTTGACACAACAACAAATTACTAGTTCTTGCACTATTGTTATAACATGACTAATTTCTATACAGCTCATCTTAGAGCATCTTTATTGCTGTTATTGACAGGCAACAATTCTAGGAAAGAAAGACATAAAGATAACAAAGGTTGGCATTTTTCTGTCTTTTGTAGGCTCAGCATGATTTCTGCATAAAGTATGGATAAGTTATGAAAATTCTGCACTATGAAAAAATGCTAATAGTCTACATGTCAATAGTTGCCAGAAACTGCCAAACAGTAATCAGGAGCAGAGTAAGAGATAGTGAAAAGGAGGGTTAAAGGAGGGTTTCTCTTATACCTGGTAATTTTTGAGAAATGAAAGTTCAGTATGGCCAGAATAGACAGTATCTAGCTCTCCTAAGTGGAAGAAAGCTCAGGGTATAAATGGTTCACACGTTTACCAATTAAGAAAAAGGAACTCTGTTTCTCTGAGGTGAAGCAAATCCGGTAACTAGTTCTCTGGGGGCTCTTCCTTCTGTGAACAATAAATAAATACTTTGCAGTTCTCATTCTTAAAGAAAACCTCCCAGTTGAGAATACTAACAGAGACCAAACAGAGTAAAGGAGGCCTGGAAGGGCTTAATGGATCAATTTTAATTTATACTCTGGGAGTGACCCTACTATGTAACTGCATTAGTACAAGAGCTTTTGAAAATGTTAATTACTTTTTTCTATAAGAAATCTGCCTAAACTGGTGTGATTATTTTTCTTTATTCTTATTTGATGTTGTTTGTGTATTTTGTGAGTATTTTCCCTTGTAGTTAATAGCAGCTGATGGCAGTAGCAGGTTATATGTCATCTTCTGTGTCTGTTAATATCAGAGAAATATTATTACATGGGAATCCTGAGTTCGTGAGTGGCGGAAAGTGTTCTGCACTGGGCACAAAGGCTTATATTTCCACTTCTGTTGTGGCTTATCTGCATTTCCTCTGCTTTCTGTGACTTGCTTAGTCTCTGATTCTGGGTCTGCTTTATCACTCCATCATCAGTTTTTCCTCTCTAAAGCCTTGTCAGCACCTGCTGACCTGCACTGTCTCTTATTGTGTTTTTTACTGTAGGCATTTTCTCCCTATTTATCAATTTTTTTCCACCTTCTACCAATGGTGCTATGGGCTCTGCTTCTGGTACTACAATATGGCTATTCAAATAATCAAGGAATTTAAACAGCAACTCTGTATGGAGAACTGATTTTCTTCTATTTTTCTTTTCTTCTATTCAGGTTTATTTAACCTCTTCTTAAAACATGTAAATGCAGAGATAAATAAATGAAATATGAGATTAACTTTAAATGATCCAACCAGCATGTTTTTAGGGAAGTTAGGGGTCTGGATGTGTTGACATGAAATATCAATATCCTAAAAATAAATGCCTGTATTTTTTGGTAATTAAGCATGAGGCACATTAAATACTGTTATCATGGACTCTCGTCTTTCACAGATAGCCTTTGCAGTAAGCAAAAGTGTATTTAGAATAGTTTTGTCATTCAGGCTACAAAACGTAAGTATAGTTGCTAGCAAACTGCTTGAATGGTAGGTGCAGTTGTTGAAATGACGCAAAAGGAGCAGTAATTAACATAAATCAACCTGTTTAACTATTTCTGTCTGTCTTGTGGGAGTTATATTGATTTATATTTGATTTTCAGATGGGTTCTATCTAAGGTTAAGGTCAGGCAAATTAAAACAAGATTTTCAAATCGAAAGATGTGAAGCTTTCTTTTGAAGTGAGACCAAAAGCTACAGCTTCATGGAGTGTTCAGGTTTTTAAAAGAGAGTGTGCAGCATTAGGAATATATAGCTTTTGTGGAGGTTTAGATACTGCAGTGAAGAGCAGGTTGAAAACAGGCCTAGGAAGGAATGAGAACATCATAAGGATCAGGTGAGATTGAGTGGTTTGCTACAAGTCAGAAAAACTGACCAAGTTGGCAGGAAGCAAGGAGCTATGTACGGGGGTGTGGTGAGCAAGGGAAGATTTGCATGAGATTTTTAAACTTCGATTCTTTCTTTGACTTTTGTCTATTTAGGAAGTTAGACTTCTAGGTCTTAAAATAAGATTGACCGCCTTTTTATTTTTAAAGTCCTTTGATCTGTATAGAGGCTTGCCATAAAGAGAGGTCCAAACTCAAAGTTGTAATCTCTGCCTTGGAATCATTCAGATAATTTAAACAATTAATTTTTAAAATGAAATTAGAAAGTTCAAGCCTAATAGAAGTAATCAATAATAATGTATTTCTTGTGGACATTGAACCATTTCAGATACTTGTGACCTTGTGCTTTTGTACATCGTGTTTGAGAAAACTTGTGTGTCTTAATTTTTCTTCTTTTTTCATTAATGTCTTTTACTGTCAATGAAATACATTGATCTGATAGTTCTAATATTTCTAGAATTGTAAGTAAAAAGCGGTATAGGCTTCCCCTGGTCAGCCCATCACGTCTGGGCTATTTCCTACAGATAACAGTTGTTACTGTTGTTTTTAGTTTTCTGTGGTTATTTACCTTTAGAGTTTGCTTATGTGAGGACCAAAGCATGAAGTTGGATAGTTTTCGTCTTTATTGTTTTTCCTGGTATACTCATATATTAAAAATATGTATCTGAGGAGAAACAGAAAACTTTAGGGGTTTAATAGGAATCTTGGTTACATTTCTGAAACTCATTCTCAGTTACAGTATGTGGTGTAATTTTGTTTGCTTGATGTATCTATTCTGATTATAGTGGGGTTTTTTCACCATATCCGCTGTTTTTTTTCTCATGTGCCAACTGCCTGCATGAGTGCACCAAGAAGTTAGTTTAAAACTTTTAAGTGGCATATAAGTAGTCCCTATGGGATTTTTTAGAGTTACAGTCCAATTTAAATTAGATTTGTGCTTTCAAATAATTTTAATGCATCAAAAATTTCACAATTTACAACCATTTGATTTTTAAGTAAGAAATTTTTTCTTTTAAATACACTACCATATTGAATAGTTAATTTTGCTTTGGCCAAAACAGATTTTCAAAAAATAGAGGGTAGGTGATGGGTGTTATTGATTGTATCTGCTAGTATGAACGTTTGGTAAATCTTTGGTGTTTATCAAAGCATGAAATACACCTGCATTTTTATAAATGCTATTCAAATAGCTGTTTAAGTTTCTAAATAATTTATTTATAATATTACTATACGCTGACTACTTAAAAATATAATTTATTCTCTGAAAATTGCAGAGTTCGTTTCTTATTGGGTGGACGTCACGGAGAGTTTAAATTTCTGCCTCCTGCTGGCTATGCTCCCTGTTATGAAGCATTGCTGCCAAAAGAGAAGATGAAACTGGAACCAGTGAAAGAATATAAGAGAGATTCTGAGGGAGTGAGGGATTTGCTGGGTACAACACAATTTCTCTCCCAAGCTTCCTTTATCCCTTGTCCAATAGATACCAGTCAGGTATGTTAAATATGCAGTAATTGGATTGTAAAATATGTCTTAACAAAATTTAAATTCACAATATAAAAACTAATTAGTCTTGCCCTCTTTCTTAGTAATTCATCATTTATGTGTTGTGATGTATTTAGCTGAACTAGATGATCTTGGATCTACAGGGTGTGGTAACTTAAACCTTTTCTTATTTGTGGAATTGTTATGCTCTTTTCTTAGATTGCTCTTCCTTTTCATCTTGAAAAGATCAGGGACAAACTAGCTGAAAATATTCATGAACTGTGGGGAATGAATAAAATAGAACTGGGCTGGACGTATGGCAAGGTATGTTTTGAATGACCTGTCTAGGTAGAGTCACCTATATTAGGTTAAGTCTCCTACCAGAATAACCAGAAGTTGAGCAAAGGATTTGATGGTGGTCTATACATTACTAACAATAGATGAACATGTAAGGTGGCAGGAGACAGTCATTTTAACTAGTGATTAGAAGGCAATTTTTGAAAATAAATAAGGTACGTATTTTAGCGCTATAAGTAATTAACTTTTTGAAAAAATATCTTAATTGGGAAACACACTAGCTATATCAAGATGGAATTCTACTGAAAATCATACCAATAGTGAGTAACCCCTCAACAAACTCTTTGGTTCCTCTAGTGTCAGGGATCAAATTGATAACAAGCAAAATTCTGTTGTGGAAATTTCCTTCTGTTGATAATGGGGGCAGGGTTTTGGTGACTTTTGTAAGCATTCAAATTCCTCAAAGCTGAGTTTTTTTATTTAATTAGTTACAGTTAAAACTTATCATTATAATATTTTCTTATAATGTGTATAACTTAATACCTTGAAGAAAGTAAGGCCATCTGGTCAACATTATTTAAATGCATATGACAAGGAATTCCCTGTCCAATGGATGTCACCAAATTAAAAACAGTTAAAAGGGTAGGCCAAGAATATTATATTCCAAATATTATATGAAATTCAACAATTGTATTAAAATTAGTACCTTAAAAAAAAATTCTAAAGGCTGTATTCTGCCTTGAATTTAGATTATTTCATCTTGCTTCTTTTCAAAGTCAAATTTACTGGGGTAGTCCTCCATGTGGCCATCACAACTGTATCCTATCTCACAAGGTGTACTAACCTTTCTAATGTTTCTGAGCTTTGGCATTTGAAAAAATGTTTTTATATGTGAAATGTCATGACTTTTAGTAGCCATCAAGATAGAAGACTTATGTAATAACAATGCTCTGCTTTGTTATTACAATAGAATTTGGAAAATATTACTAAATGATTCTCTAAGGTTTTGAATCATAATGTGTACAATAGATCAGATTGTGCTCTATTGAGCATATATTGCTCAGGCATTCAACACAAACGTTAATTGAGTTTACAGGCTTGCTTTCTTGTGTTTTGTGTATTTACGCAGAACACATGAAATAGCTGTATTATGAGTAACTATTAATGAGCAAAGATAAATGGTATTGCTTACAATGTCTTCAGTATTGCAAAAAATTAACTGATATTTTTACTCTGATTCTGGCTTGAATCTGGTACCAGGAAAGTACTCTTTTCTGTTGCTTTGTTACAGATACGGGATGATAATAAAAGGCATCATCCTTGTCTTGTGGAATTCTCAAAATTACCTGAGACTGAGAAGAATTATAATCTACAAATGTCAACTGAAACCCTCAAGTGAGCTTTAAATTTAAAAGAAAATAAAGGGGCTTTTTTAAAAAAATAATTTTATTCAAGCACTTCATACTATTGTAAGATATAAAAATATTAGAACATCTCATTCAAAGCGTGTTCTGCTAACTTTGCTAGAAGTTCCAGGAACACATTCAGAGCGATTTAGAAAAATCTTGTCTCTGCAGAGATACAAAGAACACAACACCAAATCTTCTTGAGTGTAATTATGTGGCATAACGTTCAAGCCACAGATTTGTACCTTTTTAGACTTTGAATGTTTTATTTATTATATTTTATAAGATAAATTTATAAAATGGGTGAGCGCTATAATGTTGTGTTTCACTACTGATGTTTTTTTATGTTTTTAGAACCCTTTTAGCCCTTGGATGTCACATTGTTCACGCTCATCCAGCAGCTGAGGAAGATCTTAAAAAAGTCAAACTTCCTAAAAAGTATGTACCTTATGATAACTATTATATATTATTTGTAACTACAGGGTATTAATTAAACAAAAATCCTGTAAAGATAATTTTTAAAATACTTGATATGAACCCCATACTTGATATGGACTTACAGAGCACATGGTTGGCCCATAACCTTGCCTGTGATGATGGTTGACTCTGAATACTGATGCATTGCATCACCTTGTGGAGTGATTCAGAGACACAAGTAGTCACACACTTAAACCATGTGCAATTATATCTGTGTTACATGATCTTAGAATAGATTCTCCAGAGTTAAAAGCAACATTTAAATGCTTTTCTATCGCATAGCAGAGAACAGTATAGGTATATGATGGTAAATCGATCTACTTGAAAGAGGGTATACTCTTTTCCCGTAACTCCTGTTTCAATTTGCACCTCTTCTTCCCTCCTCTCTAAGAAAAGGTTTATTCAACATACACATATTTCCAGAGATATTATTAATGCATTTCTTTAAAGAACAGGAAAAAACCAGGAAATTACTGTTCTTATAATGTTGCATGTTTTTAGGAAATGTGAATATGTAGATTATTGCATAAATTACAATTGGGTTTTTGCTTTAATTTTTATTTGCTAGCTACACTATGGCAGTCAGAACTAAAATAGTTGAATGATCTTTTTTATTTAGACATCTTTAAGTCATCAGTAGCAATCACACCAAAGGTGGCGAAGATTAATCAGGATTACATCTGTGTTTCAGGGTTGTCTCTGGAGATTCTGTTGTCCTCCTGGGCAGATTAAAGCCTTGTTCTGCAACAAAACTGTCCAAAACTATGTTTTGGCAACAGTGATTTGGATACTTGCTATTTCACATCAGTTTATCAGCCCACAAGATTTCTTTTTTCCTGAAACAGCTTTAACCATGAGAACGAAGTTAAGTTTTTAAAGAGAGCAGTAAAATAAATAGTTTTATGATACGGGAAATAGTAATCTTGATCCAGTTGAAAATGTTAATTAAAAAAGGAAAAAAGAACCCTTCCCAAGGTTTATACTGCAGGCAGTCTATCATAATACAGTTTTGATAGTATTGTCTTCAATAACAGAACGAATAAACCTTAGTTTCTGACTCTTTTTAAAATATCTCCTGCCTACACGAATCGTGCTAACAGATGGAAATGATCTGATTTGAGTAAGAGAGTCTGCATGTGTCTAAAAAAGCAGAGTAGTCTTTATACTATGTGGAAGCGTTGAAGAGGGTAATACCTACTACTAAAAGAAGCAACTAAACTTATTACTCAATTAAAAAGAGGGAAGAACAACAGTTAAAATATGTTTTCTTCCGTTGGAAAAATGGTAATGCAATCTTTACAGACTAATATATAAAAAATACCATACTTAATGCATAAAAAATAATTCCATAAGAAGTCATCATGCAGATCTTTAAACCAGAAATTACTTGGAAGGTTTAAATGACAAATGTGAAAAAATAGAGAGTACTCATAACAATTTGGTTTTTTTTGTAGTGACTAGGGACACACATGCACCTGGGTCACATTTAATTAGATAAGGTGCAAGTAGATGGAAAATTAAATTCTCTGCTAGAATGCAATTTATATCCTAGTCAATGACCAAATGCATTGCAGTATTTTTGTAAAGAAATGGGAGAGTAGGAGATTGAGAAGTGGAGTGAGAAAGTGAACCCCACCCTGTGAATGCCACATAGAAAACTATAAATACCGTCAAGGGGGTATCTTGACGCTTTGCTTTCCTTTGTTGATTTACAGTTACATGATGTCAAATGGATATAAACCCGCCCCTCTTGATCTTTCTGAAGTGAAATTGTTACCTTCTCAAGAACTTCTAGTTGACAAACTAGCAGAAAACGCACATAATGTCTGGGCAAAAGACAGAATAAAACAAGGATGGACCTATGGCATTCAGCAGGTAAGGATTTATTTAGATGCGTTTGGAATAAGTAAAGAACGTGAGATTTTTGTTTTCTAGAACATCATTTGGGAGTGCTAAATAAGAGGATAAATATTGAGTGTCATTGGATGTCTGGAAAAGTTAGAGGAAGTGGGGAACAGGGAAAGAAGTTTGCCCATGCAAGTCTGAGTAGACTGTCAGACCTGCATGGCTGCAGCTGCAGGATGTATGAGAATATATTTCCATACTTCTCTTTAATTCTTGTATTTAGGTTTTTAATATTATTAACAATTGGGCTTATATTCATAGAACTGTTCTTCATCAGTATTGTCTCCCATCTGTAATCTTAACATTGTTTCAGAATACACTCTGTTTCATTATATAATATCTTTGTGATGTTTAAACACAGTTTTCTTATTCTTTTTTATAACCCCTTTTAGGATCTTAAGAACAAACGTAATCCTCGGCTAGTGCCATATGTGTTATTAGATGAACGTACTAAAAAATCAAACAGAGATAGTCTCCGTGAAGCTGTTAGAACATTTGCAGGCTATGGTTATAGTATTGAGCCACCTGACCAAGAGATAGGTATGTACTTTCAATAAGAATCATGGCCTTTTTTTCCCTCAGTGCTGGGGAAAAAACATAAAACTGAAATAGGAAAGGAAAACATAAGATATTACTTAATACTAGTGTATTTTTGCAGTGGACTTTAATGAAAGGTGCAAATATACTTTGTAAATGACTTGTATATTACTTACATATATATTTTTTAAAAGATTGGTTGTAGTTAATAATATGATAATTCTGATTTCCATGATTTTTAGATTGGAGAAAATCTGGAGTATGAGTAGACATACTGGCTTTCATCTGGAAATAATGAAAGAAATAAAATAATATGGGATTAATTTAAGGAATTTTTTTACATTGTATGCAGATTAAGTTTGACCAACTCACTTCTTAAGGAGTAGTCAAAGAAGAGCACCAACTTCAATAATTTTTTTTATTGCAAACAGGAGCAGAAATTTGTCTGGAAGTTTTTCTTCTTATTTGCTGTAGTTGTTTTGACAGAAATCCAAACCGAAGCAAAACTTGATAGGTTTTTTTGAAATGTTCTAAATGCATTGACTTACGTAAGAAAGTATTTTGTTGCATTGTGATACTGAATTATTGCATTGGATTGTATTGCATGTAGTAATCTTACACTTCTGAGGTGTCCTCTAGTCAGTTTTGTGTTTTGGGCTCTGCATGGAGTGATACTTTGAAATATTCAAATTCTAAATAGCAGATAATCACTCATCCTGTACAGAATTAGAATGTGCTAGCCTCTGTATGCTCGTTACTCTTTCTCCTCTTTTAAAATTTACTGTGAAGATTCTTAAGCATGTAATGGTAGATAGTGGCTGCTTTCAGAGATAGAAAATACTGGGACAGATGAAAAGCTGAACAGTGGCATGTATCGTTTCATCTAATTGTAAAAGGTGGGGTTTTTTTCTCTGTTTATTTTTACAGCTGACCAAACAGTGGAAAAAGTCAGCATCGACAAGATACGATTTTTCAGAGTAGAACAGTCTTATGCAGTGAAGTCTGGAAAGTGGTACTTTGAATTTGAAGCTGTGACAGGTGGAGATATGCGTGTTGGCTGGGCCAGGCCAGGCTGTCGACCTGACGTAGAGTTGGGAGCTGATGACCAAGCATTTGTATTTGAAGGAAGCAAAGTCAGTACACTTTTATCTTTTCTCATCTATGAACAGGATAGGCAGAGAGATACAGTATAGGTTTTCTCTGTATACTTGTGGTGGGTTAACCTTGGCTAGATGCCAGGTGCCCACCAAGCCCCTCTATCACTCCCCCATCAGCAAAATAAACGGGGAGAATAAGATGAAAAACTCATGGGTCAAGATAAAACCAGTTTAATTAAAGCAAAGGCCAAGGCCATGCACAGAAACAAAAGGCAAACAAAGATGTTATTCTCTACGTCCCCTCAGTAAGCAATGTCCAGCCACTTCCCAGGAAAGCAGAGCTTCAGTGTGTGCAGCAGCTGCTCCTGGAGACAAACACAGGAACCAATGCCCCCCTCCTCCTCCCTGCCCTTGGCTTTCATGGCTGAGCTGAGGTCACATGGTATGGAACAGCCAATCCGGGGCAACTCAGCTCCGCCCCCTCCCAAGCTGTGTGACACACACCCTGCTGGCTGCCAGGGTGACACTCAGCACTGGGAGGGTGCTGTGGGGATACTGACTCCATCTCAGCCAGGCCCAATACAATACTTCAGATCAGCTGCTGGAAAAATTTTGGTTCATATAAAGATATCTCTGAGCTCTGTTTCATTCTGGATAGTATCTGCATTTTATTTATGGTCATTGTAATTATGCTAACAAGGGTGTGTTGGTTTATATCTGTCCTCCTAGGTTATACCCAACAGAGTAAGGAAGTCTGTCATAAGCATAAACAAAATACAGCATTCACTTCCTTTTTTTTTTTTTTTTTTTTTTTTTTTTATATAAGGGCTGTTTTACAAAAACAAAACAAAGTTTCTTCGGTGACTGGAAGAGAGAACCATAGTTCTGTTTTCCTTTTTTGTCTTTTCTGCTTTCTTGCTTTCTTCACATTCTTTCTTCTTAAACTTGTCTCCTGAAGGACACAAGGATAATAATGACCCTGCATGTGAGAATGTGAGAAGTGGAATCCAGTAAACACTGATTAACATGCAGGTTCTAAATTGCTGTTTGTATATTCCTGAAGTTAAGGTGCTTTAGTTTCTCTATGTGAAATAACTAAGATAGTAATTAAATTAATTGCCTGAAAGCCATGATCAGTACTGTTTGCAAATCACTTTGAGATCCTGGAAGGTGAAATTTTTGTTTGTTTTACTTTATTTATTTTGTGTTTTATTTTTTAATTTTAGCACAATGTTTATTTACTTGTTCGTTTGTTTAGGGCCAGCGTTGGCATCAGGGCAGTGGATTCTTTGGACGAAGCTGGCAACCAGGAGATGTGGTTGGTTGTATGATAAACTTGGATGACAAATCAATTATCTTTACTCTGAACGGAGAGTTGCTTATAACCAGTAAAGGTTCAGAACTTGCGTTTGCTGACTTTGGAATAGAAAGTGGTAATTTTCTTTTTCTAGTTACATGGTTATAAGAAGACAAAGCAAAATGAAAACCAGAAAAACTAGCCTGTCATAATCGCTTAGTGAGCTGATAAATCGTATTTATCTGATATGGGCCTTCAGACTGTGCTACACATTAACATCATAAAAAATTGTTTTAAGAGTGCTTATATGGCGCAAATTGGTTTTCTTTTTTTCCTTTAACCATAAGTAGATATTAATGGAATTTCAGCAATGAGAATGGGTAAATTTTCTTCAAGCCTTGCTAGGTTTACTCACAGGACTGAACTTCAGTGTTAAAAAGTGGTAATAATAAGCACCTTGAAAAATTCCCAAAAGCTGAAAATGTAGACACTGATTATGTCACTGGAGCATACAATGTATTATGTTCTTGTCTATGAAGGATAAAATGAGTACTGTGTGGTGAGAGGCTGCACCAAAAGAACAAATCTTTGCAACAGAAATTGAGACTGATTTGTAATTTTTTTCTCTGTCCTGTTCATAGCTTATCTGCATTTCTCCTTTTCCTGGGCTATTTTTACTCTTCTGGTTTTGGCCCTTGCTTTTTTGAATAGTAGTATCTACATGACTGTCTTGAAGGAGGCAAGGAATATTTTCAAACTGTTTTGTTTTATTTTTTAGTTGACATTTGCTTTGGTAGCATATCTCCTCCAAACAGTAGTAGCTTCATGCCCATTAGTAATTGCCGGAAGACTTTGCGATTGCTCACTATGCCTCTGTGGTCTGACCATTGGTACAGTTTTTCTAATGGTAGGGAATGAGGGACTACCTTAAGAGAGCTTTCCTTAAGGCTTAAAGATGAAGTATAGGAGATAAAATTTGTGCTTTAGATGTTGAACTGTTGTCTTTAACCTGAAGTTGCTCCAAGTTCTGTTTCTTGAAGGATGGAGAAATAATTCAACAGCTTTTCATCCCCGTCTATTGGCTGCTACAGATATATGGAGACTAAAAAGGTTCAGTCATAAAAAATGCCAGAATTGAAGAAATGTTTATGGGTCCATCATGAATGATGGAGGGATGAAGGTTGGCAACAAATTTATAGCTACTGATGACAAACAAAATTTTAAACAGATGTACCGAGATACCTGAACCTCATCCCAAAGTCCTTTTGAAACTTCAGTGCCCTTAAAGAGCATACTTAACATTGATCTAGCCAAGGCTGTCTTCTAGTGTATAAAGGCATGTTTATTAGTCTAAAAATTATGAAGGTAACTGGTACTTGTAATAAATTAATAACTGACTTTTGCAAATCTTGGTTTTTCAAAACTGATTGTCCACAAAACTACCCCTTGAGGTGACTTTTTTTTTTGTTTTTTCACACAAATCTACTTACATGGACTTACTAATAACAATTGTTAAACTGGTTTGATGTTTAAGTAAATGGGATAGTGTATGTAATGTCCATTCATTGCCAAAGTCCTCAGGGTTTTTGGTAGCAATTATATTGGACTTAGACATTAGTACTTAAGGTGGCTTTAAATCCTTGCTACTGTCATCACTTCATGTGCATTACTTGTAGGAACTATCACTTCATGTGCATTACTTGTAGGAACTAAAGTTTAGTTCATGTTAGATGGATCCAAAATAAAATGCTTGTGTCCTCCAAATAAATGATGGTTGATTTTGTTGTTGTTGTATAATTTTCTTAGGTTTTGTTCCAATTTGTGCACTGGGTCTATCTCAGATTGGTCGTATGAACCTTGGAATGGATGCCAGTACATTCAAGTATTATACAATGTGCGGCCTTCAAGAAGGTTTTGAACCTTTTGCTGTCAACATGAACCGAGATGTTGCTATGTGGTTTAGCAAACGCTTACCAACATTTGTCAATGTGCCAAAAAGTCATCCTCACATTGAGGTAACATTACATGTTAAGGAGACACCTGTTTATCAACTGTTTGTTTAGCAAGCTGAGACATTAAACCCTTACTAATACGTACTGTCATCAGATAGTTTGTCTTCTAAATCTTAGATAATTCCAGATGATCTTGACTATCTCTAACTTCATTTATGGTAGTATTACTATTCATATGGATAAACTTCTCTCTTCTATTATATGTCTTGCTAATTTATGTTGTTGTGGTCAGATACAAGATATCAGTTGTGATTTCTTAGAATCATTTTTTTATATTCTGTCTTACATTTTCTTTCATTTTTTTAAACCTTCTCTACTATACGTTTTTCTTAAATATCTAAAAATTGTTCAGCTGAATTCAGTGTCACTTAAGGTAATGGAAGTGTGAGCTAAAGAGAGACTGATTTAGTCCACTTTGCAATTTTAAGGGATATTTAAGTATACCTATGGTGTTGCTCAGTGATAATTGTTTCATTCATTCTGATGATGCACCAGTGATAGGAATTCCACAACTCCCTAACTGATCTACTCTAGAGCAGAATAATAGATCCTGTGTTTTGTGGAATATATGAATATGGAATATTTTATACAATTGTATGTTTGAATTCCTGGTCACATTTTACTGTAATGCCTAGGCCATTTACTTTACTTTAGGTGTTTAGCCAATTATTCCTTCATACCTGTTTTTGAACATTTCATTCTTAAACAAAAAATGCTTCACTGCATTCCAACTAAATATTCTCAGCATTTTTTTTCAGTTTATCAGGATAATTTCAACTGTATTGATGTCTTTAAAAGTTTTTAAATGTTCCTATCACTGACTTTAAAAGCATGCTCACTTTTTCAGTGCAAGAGAAGATAATAATATCCCACTCAGACTTCATAATGATAATCTGAAGGATTCTAACTGATATTTCTTCTTGTTGTGGTAGAAAACTACTGATTCTTGTGAAGCAATTTTTCAATGACTTGTGTATTCAAAGTGAATTAATTTAATAAAATCTATACTTTTTTTTAAAAAAATCCATGGAACAACTTGAAAATATTTACTGTAGTCAGGATATACTGAATCTGTTGCTTGCCTCACTCTTCTGGCTAGATTCCTTCTTAAAGAAGAAAGTTACATCGTTTTGAAATTAATTCATTTTGAAAAATTAAAGTTGATTCAGTTATCCTCTAGTTGCTTAATGAAAGTTTTCAGCATTTTTCTTGCAGTAGTATTATTTTAAAATTATTTGTGTTATTTTTAGATATGGAGAATTGATGGAACCATTGAGAGTCCACCTCGGTTAAAAGTTACTCACAAAACATTTGGCACACAGAACAGCAATTCAGACATGATATACTGTCGTTTGAGTATGCCCATTGAGTTCCGCTCATCATTCAACTTGAGCATGGGTGTGGAAAATGCCTCATCTGATGTTTTCCAAAAACGGTTAGGCTTGGTTTTAGTTATCCTATTTCATGCTCTCAATGTAAATGTAATATGTTCTATTATTCTTCTTATTGTACACTCAAGATTCCATACTTGGTTTTGCACAAAGCACACCCTAGCATAGGATGCATATTAATGACTTTTTTTTGTTCTTGATGGTTTTAGTAAATTTATAACACAACTGTGCTGCAGAATACTATATCCAGACAAGAGAGAATCATTTCTGAAGGGGTGTATCACAAGGTTTATAGTTACTCATTGCTAAGCAGCTGTCATCCTTTCAAAATCATTGGGGTTTGCAAAGCTCTTCATCCAGGCTGGAAAGTCAGCTTAGAATCTTTTGCCCACTGGATTAATGCTCGTCTATATTATTGTTCAATAATTTATTGTTATTGGAAAAGTGACTAATCCATGCAAAGAAAAAAAGATTGTGGGACAGATTTTTAAAGATACCGGTACTACTAAGTTCAGCACCTTCCAGCATTGCCTTATTCTTTAATTAATTGCTGTAAATCTGTCTCTTCCCCTGCTGTCCACCTTATCTGCAATCAGCTATTTTGAGTGTATTTTTGTATCCTGTAGTCTTTGCGTACTTAATTTACTCATGCATACTCAGTACCCAGCAAACATGAGTTGGCTTGTAAGTACACTTAATTTAATGAGTACATTTTTATTACTTCTCTCTCTCTTAAAAAAAACCAAAACAAAACAACTAATTTACTGATGTTCCTTTATCTTTAGAAAGCACAGCCAAGAAATTGCCTCTGCTTCTACTACAGTAAGTAAATACGTTGCGATGCTTAGTTCTTCTTACTTTCAGAAGTAGCTTTAGTTGTGGCAGCATGTTCATTAGAAATTGATCTGTCGAAAGAAGCCTTTTTAATCATTTGCTATGATATAACGCTGCATCTAAATAATAATGCCCAGAGTTGGGTGACTTGCGGCATAAACCTCAGTATCGTAAACCACTAGTCAGGTTTTTTTAATTTATGAGCATGTTAAGTGGCTTATTAAGAGAATGTGAATGGCTGTTATTCAAGTTTGATGTATAGGGGATTTTTTAATCACAATTTGAGTATTCCATGATAAAATAATTCAGATTTCTATTACTAATATGTACTTTCCCTCTTTTCAGTGTTTTTATTCACTGCGGATATTTGCTGGTCAAGACCCATCCTCTGTCTGGGTTGGCTGGGTAACACCAGACTATCATTTTTACAGTGAGAATTTTGACCTAAATAAAAACTGTACAGTGACAGTTACTTTAGGTGACGAGAGAGGCAGGGTTCATGAAAGGTATGGATTTATTTATTGCTTATTAAAGATTGTATTTTAATACTGTTATTCAAAAGTGAATTATTCACAAGTTTGTTGATGTTTTAAATGTTAATTTAATAAGAAAACTTACGGAGTAGGAGTGTTGTGTGTTCATTTATGTATGTGTTTTACATGGACTTAAACTGAGTATATTTATCATTAATGTTCTGTATGAAAGAATGTTTTGTGATGCTTCTTTCTTTTAACATCCATATTTGGTCTCCATGGATTAACCTGTTGTTTGTTGTAATGAGTCTTATATAAGCACACAGAAGCATGTAAAATTGTTTAATAATTATAAAAAAGGAAAAAAAATAAAGGTGCGCTTAGTTTGATCCCTTATCCACAATGCTTACATTATTTTAAGAAAGGGAATTTGTTAATGAGAAAATAATACTAACAGCAGCACAAACACCTTTGAGGATCTCTAGCCATTACTCCTTTGAAAAGTACATCTTCACTGAATACTTGGTCAAGTTCAGCGTTACCTATGATTTGTTTTCTTTGTTCTTGCTGTTCTTTCAGTGTGAAGCGCAGCAATTGCTATATGGTTTGGGGAGGAGATGTAATGGCTAATTCCCAGAGATCAGGTCGCGGTAACGTTGATTTAGAAATCGGATGCTTTGTTGACCTGGCTACTGGAATGTTGTCATTCACAGCCAATGGAAAAGAGCTTGGCACTTGTTATCAGGTAGTATCAGATTTTCATGAAGCTATCTAGTAAGCTGATCATTTTGATGTTGTTATAAAATTGTTTTTTCTGGTTCAGAAATCTAACTGAACACTATTCATGTGACACTAACATGTTTTCCTATATTATTCTGCTTCATTCCTCTCTTTTGCTTTTTCTCTCTTTTGTATGGTTACACTTTTCCAACTTTTTACAGTTGTTTTAAATGCTGAGGAAGATATTGTTAGATTTGTTCAGAAAAGTATTTGTTTACCTCTCAATTGCTGTAGCTCATAATCTTGAGTTATAGTGTTTATAACGTTGGTTATTCTTGAAAATATTTTTTGTCGACTAAATTTGTTACGCAAGATGGGGGAAATAATTATTTAAATAAGCAAAAGGTCAAAATTTGACTTTAGATATAGTGATTTTTGGTATGGATTGAAAAAATAAATTTGGTTTATTATTACCAGGGTTTGTGTCTTCTGCAGATAGCTATAATTTGGAAATCTTATGTTTCGAAACCCAAAATTCAAATATGCATTAATGTGCAAAGCCGAAATAAATGGGGTGGGCTCTAAATGCTATTAATGTTCTCAAAATGTGGAGTCATGATGTGAATGGATCAGTAGTTGACAAAAGTTTTCTGCAGCGGATTGATGAGATTTGCTCCTAGTATGATCAGTTTTCCATAGCAGAGCATCCGCTGTGGAAGAGAGGCAGTGTCGGGACCAATGCATCACTTTCTGCTATGTCAACAAAAACACCACAAATCTGTAATACAGATAAAACTTAAATGTTATTCAACTAAATTTAATTAAACATTTGATACTGACTCAATTGAAAATTAATGTGTCAGGGTTCCACACAGTCTGCAAATGGGGTTGGGAGATGATCTAGCAGCTTTGATTTTGGTATATTTTGTAAGGGTGGTCAGAGACTGCAGAGCCATGCTGGGAAAACAGGAGATGAAAGTGCTTAAACCCTATGCTTTCCTCCTTTTTTAGCTAGATATGAATCAATATGACAGCTTATGAAGAAAACCATGGAAGTTTGGTCTGGTTTGTTGTTTCTTTTTCACAGAACAACCTTTACCTGTTTTTATAATTTTGCAAATAAATCTAGGAAAATATAGATGTAGAAGATACTGTTACTGATTTTAGTGTAAAAAGCACTTTCAGGTTTTTCCTCTTATGACTTGCAATTAATATAACTACATTCTTTGTACTAAATTTAAAATAATCTTACCAAATACAATTAGTATCTTCTATTTCTTCTCTTTTCCATGGGAAAAATACCTGGAGTTGCTTTCAGAAATGTTTTTCAATAAACCTGTTAGCACCTGATCTGTCAAAAAATAGGAACACTCAGAATTTCCTGTACAGATACAATTCCAACAGGAGTGTTATGTTTGAGGGTGAAGTACTTCTCAACATTTGCTTATTTTGAATAATTTAAGTATTTTATCTATTTTTGAAAATAGTGAAAACAGTTTTAGGTAGTTTTCATTTCTTGAATATTTTTAACATTAAATCTTCAAAATACTTTAGTAAATCTAATCTCTCACACAAATTGCAAAAACATGACTGATATTTGTCTGGCCTAGAGGCTGCAGGATAATTATTTTAACCTTGTAACCGTTTACACTTTTCAGTTTTCTTAACTGAAGTAGAGGGACAGTATATGCATGCTGCTTTCATTTAAAAGGCCTAGAGGTCAACATATTGAGGAGAAGAAATGAATTTTGCTGTAGTTCTTGATCTAACTATTGAATACCGTGGTGATGTACAGAAAAAACCACACTGTCTGTAATAGAAAAGTAAATGAAATGTAGTGTATGCACACATATATTTGAGATTTTGTCACTAAACATCAGGCCAGTGTTAAGGTTTACATAGCAGAAAGGAGATCTTAAATATTGGTTTACAAGATGTTTCATTTTATTTTGGGTTAGTAATGGTTTTCTGCCCTTCAAAAAAGTTTATAAATTACAAATTCTATTATTATTACTAGGAAATATCTATCTTGGGTCAGAGACTGAGAGTTATATTGTCTAAGTCAGTTACTTTCAGGCTTTAATGAAATATAACGCATATTTTATTAGTAGTGTCTTTCAGTCCAGGATATCTTTTGTTTCTGGATTTGGGTTTGTGTTTTTTTCCTTATAAAAAAAATTAGAATGTACGTGCCTGGCCCTACATTATTTTGTCTAAACCAATAGTCATAGTTCTGAAACAACTTTAGTCTGCATACAGATTTTCAGTGTATGGTACTATTTTACATTTTGTTTAGGTTATATTGTGTTTTGGAGCTGTTCTCTCATCTAGAGGAAGATGGATCTCTGTTTATTGTTTTGCAATTTTTGATAGTTTGCTATCCTCAGAGTTCGGAGTTGCACACCTTCACAACGCGAGTATTGTAATTGTACTTAGTATGTATAATGTGTATGCATAGTACACAAAATACACAGTGATGTGATTTAAATATTTAATTGAACTCCTGAAACCTTGAATTTATTGTATAGAGTATACCATTTTTTCAGACACCCTGAAGCACTGAAATCTTTTTAATAATATACAATTCTGTAAGTATCTTTTTAATTCTTTTTTTCATGGCAGTAGGGGTGGATGACCCTGTAGAGAATTTTTCAGAATAAACTGGTATTAGTACTCTGACATGTACTTTGGTTACAGCTATAATGAGGAAATGAGGATAATGTATCTGTCAAAAAAATCCCAAACCCAGCCAGACACTTTAAAACTGCAGCACTGTGATTCAGTGTAATTCTCTGTGATTTTATAAGGCTGAAGATAAGTGCTAAACCTTGAAATAAAGAGATCTTTGAGATCTTTAAAAAAAAAAACAAACACTGTTCTGTTTTTGGAATATGCGTCAGAAATGCACTAATCTTAATAAGAAATAAAGATTTGCGCTCTCCTGATCAAATGAGGTGCTCTCGCCCTCTTCTTATTCCCCTCTGGTTCCATCTCTCTTCAAAATTCATTTCTGAGCTTTTTTGATAGTGAATTATTTTGTCCAGTGTAAAATGTGAAAGAACTCTAAAAGGTGTGTGGTGGTGTAAAAAGCTGTATTCTACCCTCAGTCTGTGTTGGGGGTACTTTTCCTAGAGCAAGAGCCAGAGTATGTAGCTGTAAAGTGGCTGGATTTTTGAGGAGCTTCTCTAGAATGAGGTGTTGGTTTTGGATGTGTTTGAGAAGAATCAACATGCAGTGTTACCGAAGTTCTTGTTATAGGTGTTGAGAGCACAGAAGGCAGCAGGCACAGCTGCGTGAAAGTTAGGTGGGTCTTTAAAGATAACTCAGTAAATACTGTTAGAGGTAAACTACAGTTAGACATTAATCAACACTTTAATACAGTGTCTGCAGTTATTTGATAATGAAGTGTAAGCTATGTAATATTTATTCTACATCATATCATATTCTGGGAGGAGAGTGTTGTTGCTTTTTCAGTTTTTAAGTTTTTTGATCTCATTTCTCTTCTAGGTTGAACCAAACACAAAGCTTTTTCCAGCAACTTTTGTACAGCCTACAAGCACTAACTTGATTCAGTTTGAACTTGGTAAATTAAAGGTACAAAACATTTTCTGTAAAGGTGCTCTTTTAAATCTGTTTATTTCCACAGAAATTCCTGCTCACTTCAATTTGTTTAGGAAGGTTGAATCAGTGGTGTGACTTTTTATTTCTACATTTACTTCTGTAAATATAATTATTATATTAGTTAATTGTTCAACAAATCTAAACTGGATTTGTCAAAATAAACTGAAGTTATTTGGGGAGAACACCCTTAATGTTGGGGGTTTTCCAGCAGATTTTGTTTATTGAAATAACTTATGTATTTCTATGAGTTCTTTGCTATCAATAAATTATACTTCCTTTTGGTATTACAGGTTTATTCACAATTATATGTTATAAAAATAATTTTAATGCACTTATTGTTACAGAATACCATGCCTTTATCAGCAGCAATTTTTAAAAGCGAAGAAAGAAATCCTGTTCCTCAGTGTCCCCCTCGCCTTGATGTGCAAACAATTACCCCTGTTTTATGGAGCAGGATGCCAAACAGCTTTCTAAAAGTAGAAACTGAGCGTGTCAGTGAACGTCATGGCTGGGTTGTGCAGTGTTTGGAACCTCTGCAGATGATGGCACTTCATATCCCAGAAGAAAACAGGTACATTTGGAAGGAACTACAGTGACTTGATGGGGACAAAATGTATTGAAAGCTGATACCTGGGTATTGGTTAAACATGCCTTGGAGAATATTTACACTGGAGTTGTTCAGAGTTTCTGATCTTATCTGCTATACTATAATATTCATGAAATTTAAGTAGACACGAGAGGCTGAATAATTTTAATACTATGTGACGAAATTTGCATATGTAAGAGAAAACATGACTATTTGATTTTATTTAAATTATATCTCTTAAATCTCAAGGTCTTTAAACAGAGATTTCTCAGCTTGAGAAAAACAAATATAAATAACATGCAAGTACTATTTTGCTGATCTTTTTTCTGTAACAAAAACATGTAATCTATTCCTGTTTCATCTGCTCTGAATTTTCATGGATTAAGTTTTTATGTTCTTATTGACAAGATCCTGACTTTCTTAGATTTTCATTAGGTTTTATCTTCAGAATGAGAATAATAAAGATGTATCCAAGTATCAAAAATTGTAGCTAGTGACAAATTGAACGATAAGCAAAAGCATAGCAGGAAGATAACTGCTGTACTTTTAACTGTTATTTTGCAGCTTGTTTTAATAACTCAATAACCAATTTAATTCAGCATTCCAAATACATTTCTTTTAAAAACAAGCTCTAATTTACCATAGGTTCTAAAGAAGGTTCTCTGTCTTACATTTTTCCTTTTTTTTTTTTCCTGTGGAGTAATAATTGTAAATAATCTCATTTTTACCACAGTTTACTGTGGTTTGATGATCACATGTAAGATTAGTTAGTATCATCCTTAATATTAATAGTTTAAAGTGGAACTGACCAAAATGTGCAGAGATTATAAAACTTTTCTTTTACAAAATTGTTATTCACAAATTTGACTGCTGTTCTGTTTCTTTATTTTATAACAGATGCGTTGATATTTTGGAACTATGTGAACAAGAAGATTTGATGAAGTTTCACTACCACACTTTAAAACTCTATAGCTCAGTTTGTGCTCTAGGTAACACTAGAGTTGCTTACGCACTTTGTAGCCATGTGGACGTATCTCAGCTATTTTATACAATAGATAATCAATACTTACCTGGACTTCTACGTTCTGGATTCTATGACTTGCTCATTAGTATTCATTTGGAACATGCCAAGCAAGCCAAGCTGATGATGAACAATGAATTTATCATTCCAGTTACAGATGAAACTCGAACTATTAAATTATATCCTGATGAAACAAAGAAGCATGGTTTACCTGGAGTAGGCCTTAGCACTTGCCTGAAACCAGGCTTCAATTTTTCTACTCCATGCTTTATTGTGACCGGTGAAGAACATCAGACTTCCAGCCCAGAGATACCCCTTGATACACTTAAGTCCAAGGCCATAAGTATGCTAACAGAGGCAGTACAGTGTAGTGGTACTCATATACGAGACCCTGTTGGAGGACAGATTGGATTCCAGTTTGTTCCTGTTCTTAAACTGATAGCAACATTGCTCATAATGGGGGTTTTTGATGATGATGATGTGAAGCAGGTGTTGCTCCTCATTGATCCCAATGTGTTTGGAGATCATAAGGAAGAAACAGAAGAGAGGACAGAGAAAGAAGAAGTTACACAAGTTGAAGAAAAAGCTGTAGAAGCTGGGGAGAAAGCTATAAAAGAAACAAAAGCTCCTGCAAAGGGCTTATTGCAGACAAGGCTACCAGAATCTGTTAAGCTTCAGGTAACCATTTAATATAAATGTATTACATATGTTCTACTGTTGATGAATGAAAGGTAGGGCTTTTTGTCTGTTCTCTAGTTTGTAAGATTTGAAATCCTGAAGTTCTTTATTCCACTTTGCCTTATGACCTCATATTAGTAACAAAATTTTATTACGATGCAATTCTTTCTAACGTGTATCTACATTCAAAATAGATATGTGAATACTTATTTCATAGATGTATTTTAAAAGAGGGAGGGTTGGACCAGATGATTTTTAAAGGACCTTTCCAGCCTGAACTATTCTATGATTTCTACATGTTCATGGAGTGAAAGACTGTGAATGCAATGTAGTATTATTGAACAGATAATAAAACTGTATAAATTTGTCACCTTTCCAGTGTTAAAAATATGGGGAAAAAGTCTCTCATTTTTGCAGTCTGATGCAGTGTATCAGTTCCCTGATTAGAGTTTGTTAAACTGTTGAACTTAAGTCTGTTTTTTTCTGTCCTAGATGTGTCATTTACTCAATTATTTCTGTGACTGTGAGCTACAACATAGAGTGGAAGCAATTGTATCATTTGCAGACCGGTATGTATCAAAATTGCAATATAATCAGAAATACAGGTACAATGAACTCATGCAAGCCTTGAACATGTCTGCTGCTTTGACTGCCAGGAAGACAAAAGAATTTCGGTCTCCTCCTCAAGAACAGGTAATATTAAACAAATGGTTGACATAAAAACAGTTCTTTGTGATGTTAAACTAAGAGTTCTGATTTCTAAACTAGCATTGGAACTGCTAGAGAAAAAAAAATGAATTTGAAATTTATTAAGATATTGAATGTCACAATGCTTGTACCTGTGCTCCAGAATTCAAGCTCTAAACCAAAATTGACTTAAGATTTCTCAACAGTAGAGAAAAATTGAACATTACTGCCCAGTGCTGAGGAGCTGAGATTCATCCAGTTCTGCAAGATGATGATAATTTGATAATTTTACTTGCTAAAATTTAGCATGAAGTTAGTGTTCTGCTGACATCTATATGTTAGAAATAGTCTTTTCTATCTCCAGGATGTAGATGGAGATAATACAGTGTAACTGTATTTTGATGTTAATCATAATTAAAGCTTACAAAATACCACTGCTTTAGTATTTCCTTTAAGCTGTATTTGAAATCTATGTTTCATGTTAATTTGATTATAAACAGGTAAAGCAATGCTATATATTAGAATATGTCTTAGGCTGTCTCAGTGTTTTAACTACGTCTTAATTCCCTTAAAGATTAATATGTTGCTGAATTTTCAACTGGGAGAGGATTGTCCTTGTCCAGAGGAGATTCGGGATGAGTTATATGAATTTCATGATGACCTTCTAATTCACTGTGGTGAGGGCAATGTTTTGTTAAGTTTTTGTTTGTCTTTTTGACACTTTACATTGAAAAAGAACAGATCAGTTAAAAAAATACTAGTATGAGGTTTTTTTGTTAGATGTATTACTGTCTACATGGTGACTTTCCTGACAGACTTTGGTGCATATTACAAAAATATGGGAAGCCTGTGTATGGTTTTAAGTTTCATTGTTATATATCTAGTAAATATTATGCAGTATTATTTTGTTTATATATCAATTTTAGACTTAATTACAAAAAAATAAAAATGAAGGTTGGATTACCTGAAAAGGTTTAAATAGGCATGTGTGTGTGTACAAGCACATAAAAGGTATTAACACTGTTGCTGTGAAGTTGAGCAATAGAAATGTTACTAAAAAAACACTAGATGAGGGCTGCTGCTGCTGCTTTAGCTTAGTTTCCTGGTGTATGCATAGCTGTGATGGTCAATCATTATAAAACACTGTTTTACTGCAGATTACAGCTGCCCCAGTCATTGCATTTCAATTTCTGTAGGGTATCCTCAAGGATGAGGTATGCGGGTTAAGGAATCGCATTTTAGGTGTGATGCCAAAAATCTTTTGTTAGTCTTTTGAGATCTTAGTCTAATCAAGACAATAATGGAATTACTACTCCATTTACAATGGTACTAACATTTTTAGTCTGAATCATCCAGTTATTACTGCTCATTCTCAATAATTATGCAGTTAGAACTGATATACAAAAGCTTTTTCGTACCTGCCTACTTGGTAGATTATATTGGTGCATTTCTTGGTCCTATGGTTGATGACACCCATCTTGTTCAAGAAGAAGAGGACAGGGTCGTTACAGTGAATTGACAACATCTCAAGTTCTTCCCTAGGAAGATCATTGTAATCTTAATAGTTTCTTCCTTCTTCTGTTTGCTTGAGATAGCATTTAAATGTTTACTAATATAGTCTACTAGTTATTTCTTCACTGGTTATCCCTAAAACCAGTTTTAACCAGTTCATGGAATTGCATTCTTAGTTACCTGTAATTAACAGTTTGTGATTTCTGTTTGTAGCCATGGTGCCTCCTATACCATTCTGCACTTGCATTGTTAGGGCTTCTGCTGTCATCTTGTGATGCTATTTCTGAATACCCTATTGGAATCTCTAGCAACCACCAAGCTGTGATTTCATAAGCCAGTTACCATTTTTCAGCTACCTCAGACAAAGATGAGTAGGTCACTGGGTATCTAGGTTGTGTTTCATCAGTTTATTTCTAAGAATATTGTATAAGACAGTATTAGAAGTCCTTAAAATCAAGATTTGTGTCTGTAAGGTTAGCTGTGTTATAGGTGGCAATTTAGCTGGCGTATTGTAATTTGGTTTTGACAATCCTGTGTTGATTGTTGTTCATCCATGTTTCTAAGTGCTTACCAAAAACTTTTTCTTTCATTCTTACATTTTTCTTCCAAGCATTGAAGTGAATAGTTAGTAACGTCATAGCTCCTCCCTTTTTCACCGTTTTTATTGAGTTACGTGCCATCATCTCCATTCTTCAGTCACTTAGCAATTGATTTGACCTCTCGTTTTCGAAGATAATGCCTGTTTAGCATCAGAGTTCTCTGAGACTCCAGGATGAAAATTATGGAAGACCCCCAACTTAACTAGAAATGTCTTAGTTCTGCAATAAATTTCTTTTACCTTGAAATCTTGTTGCTGATATTATTATTGAGTTAGCTTAGCTCCTGATCACTCTTCATCTCTTCATGAGGTGGAACCCTACTGATTGTGGGGGTTTTTTTCTCTTTAGGGGTGTACTTTTATAGTTGTTTACTACTTTATAAATGTTTCTGTTGAATGAGAGAGAAAATTGAAGATAGAGAAAGCACAATCTCATTATTAAAATATTTAACGATCCTCTGGATTCTAAACAAAACCATATTCGTTACTTTGTACAGCTTTATCATAGGTGGTCGCTGCAGGTAAGTGCTTCTCGTTATCTATGTCCTTAGTCCTGAAAATCAGTACTAAGCAATCACAGCTGCAGATAAAATGAATAGGAGCTGTGCTTAGAATATTCAATTGGCTTCCTAATACTAAGTATACTTTGCTAAGTGGAAAAATATGTATGCAATCAAGTAATTAAAGGCTGGTTCATGAATGTACGCAAATGGTCTGTATTAAAGTTATCCAGGCAGTCTTAATCCTAGCATGTCCAAACTGTGAGTGGTTAATTTTGCCAGCAAAATAATAGTCCTCTGTCATAATTTTTGTGTGTAATTTCTTCGTTATAAGCAAAACAAACAAATTTACAACAGATTTTATTGCATAATTTCAGATTGCCACTTATCTGGGTTGGAACCATCTGTTCCAGTGCACAGACCTCTGCCACTTGAATTAAGTGATTAGCCAGTAGCAACATTAGATCATCAGCTTCTGAATGGAAGCACTCCTTATTGGCTACATTTCCTGTTCTTACTTTTTCCAGACTCTGACTGTAGCCTTCCTTCGTTCTTAGCTTTTCATTTTGCTCAGCTGGTCTCATTTTTCCCATTCCTTAAATTCCATGTGTAGTCTCCAATTTAAATTTCTAGTTTCCCATTCTGTCCCACTACCTCTGACTTTTTTTTCTTCTCAGTCACTTAGTCACTCCTAGTCATAACTTTAACTCTTTCCACTTGGTATCTTCCAGTGGCAAAGTTTTTTGAACCTGAAACCACATTTCAGTTCTTTTTTTTGTTTCATAGTTGCTTTTTATAATACCAGTTTTAGCCACTGCAGTTTATTCTTTTCCCTCTGCTCCAGCTTTAGTATTCTAATACTATCTCTTCAGTATTCTGTCTGTAAATCTTTTCCTTTTCTCAATCTCACTTTGACCAGCAGCCAAAAAACAAAAGCTTACGTTTCAGCTCGGCACAATTAGGTCTGGTCTGAAAGGAGCTTGCTTAGGTGTTCTGTGCTTCTGCACATAACACATGGTATCTGATCATCGTTAAGAGGTGTGAAAGAGTTGAAAATGCTTTGAATGGTTGTGAAGCAATGTAGTGAGCTGAAGTTGTACAGGTATTAAACTACCTTGTACACCCCATCTCATCATTTACATTTTCATTAAAAACATGCATCACCAGCATAATCTCTGAACTATAACCTTCTTATAGTTTTAAATCCAGTTAATATTTTTGTTTATGACTGATAAATACCTCAACTGAAAAATTGTACTTTATTGTGAGATACAGGCATACATTTCTTTCCTTAGCTTACATTCTGGGATATGAAACAAAGGATCACATATTTAATCAAATATGAGTCTGAGTAAAAATCAATTGTCATAGTAGAATCTTCAAAAAAATTACACCTCTTTCATCATAATACTGAAAAACTAATACTATCAATCTGGATATAAGAAATATGTGTGCTGAAATAAGCATAATTTGAGGGATGCTACTGTAGCTACATGGTAAAGCTGGTGGCCTTACTACATATTTTTTTTTTTCTGTATGAAATTTGCAGGTTAAAAAAATTCCTGTAGATATTTTGATATTTTTTTAAATATTGAAGGAATTAATCTTCAGAGATTAAGCTTTGTTTCTAACCAGTTTTATTGTCTGCTAAGGTATTCCACTGGAAGAGGAGGAAGAGGAAGAGGAAGATACCTCCCTGACTGGCAAACTCCGTTCATTAATGTACAAAATCAAAGGTCCACCAAAAGCAGAAAAAGTAGAACCTAAGGAGGAAGAAGAGAAATCTCCTAGTAAGTTTTATTTCCACATAAATACTCCATGATGCAAGTTTTAAAAGTATATGCAGTCAACAAGAGTGTATATTCAAATAAACTTTATAGCGAACTGAAAGAGACTACTTGTTTAAGTTTGTTTTGTCTCTTAGAAAAGTTATCCTACATACTAAACATCTTAGATGCATTGTTAAACAAGAAATTAAAATGGGTGGAAGATTTGGATCCAGGTCTTTAGCTCAGGTTGAAAAATTGCATATTATTTACTAAGAAATGTAAAAAGTTAATTACAGCACAATAATCTAGACTCAAGCATTCCAAACTTGAGAAGTTTCCATTTATATGTTTGGTGTTTTTTTGTTGTTTTTTTTTTAATGCCAAAACTTTAATTCTCTTTGCTGCATGAGAAGCTGTATGCATCTCGGTACCAAGATATATATGACAAAATGGTTTTACTGTTCTTGTTTTTTCTGTAAAAAGGCATGGTTTTCACTTACTTAACTTCATGATGGTGAATATATATGTTAATTAAAACTAATAATATGTTCTGATTTATTTCAAACATCATATATATGCACATATATACATCCATACCATATCCTTTCTGACCATATCCTTTCAGAATTTAAAGAAATATTCCATCTGTTTGCCTAAGTGAACAGAAAGAACAACTTTTTTTCACAAGTACAAATTCTGTATTCAGAAATGCTTAAGTTAACAGTTTTCCAGAATGTAGTATTGTGAGTTCTTATTCTGCTCTTTGCTTCTATAGGTCTGTAAGATGTGTCTCTAAAATCAGAGGGCAGAGAAGAATACTGTCTTCATATCATCAGTTTGCCTGAAAACAAACAGCTATGGCTGTCAGGCTCACTTAACTATGGCCCTGCAGGTGCCTCTAATTTAGGAGGATATCTCCTTAGGTATAATACGAATGTTTCATGTAGGACCACATATTCTGAAGTTATACACTTGATTACTGGTTCTAGAAAAGAAATCAGGAAATAGGATTTACTGGTTTGAACAAATGCCCTAATTCAGTTCCCACATTAAAACAATGAACCACAGATCTTAGTGTGGCTATATGAGAATGTTTGTGCAAAAAGGTTAAATCTCTATTTAATAATTTCCACTGCATGTTCAAGGGAAAAAAAAAATGCAATCGTACCATTAGGTTGAAGAATCATAGTGTCCTTTGAAACTTTGTTCCTTAGAGAGTTGCTTACCACAGAATGTTAACTTATTAGTTGTTACTTACAATAGACTTCTCACTGGCTGGTAGCTCCATTTTTTTTGTTGCCTGTTTTGTAAATTTTGGTTATAGAATGTTTGGTTGCGGTGCAGTACATCTGTGATTTATTAGAAGTCAAAAAGAGTATCAGACTATTGCTGACTACTATTGAGATCATGCTGGAGTCATCATGTTTGATTGTTTCTCATCTGTTCTCATCTTTTGGCTGAGTTGCAAGGAGATCTTTCTTGTCAAGTGAAACAGCAGCTTCTCAGTTAGAGTATAGGGCAAAAGAGGGTAGAAAGGATTAGAGGGGAGGAAGCAATAGATCACTGTCCCAATACACCTGATTAGAAAAAGAGGCTCTAAGCAGACTCTTGTAAACCGAAACTAAAATTCACAGAAGGCGTAAGAACAGCTTAGAAAGAACTGTATTACTGAGGTTTTTAACTCTAATGCCTCTTAAAGAATTATTAGTGGAGTGTTTGTCAAATTTTACAAGTGTTTCTGGCTTTCCTCTTTGCAGGAGTTCAGCTAGAAGTCCTGAGAGTGTACTGCTGTGCTTAGATGTGAGCGAGTGTATGTAAGTGGCTTGGAGTGGCGACTTGAGAAGTCTCTGGTTTTAGGCAGTAGAAACTGGACTGCAAAGTTCTGTATCTTTAAGAATTATTCAGATAAGAAATTAATCCAGGGAACAAGCCTTAGACACTCAGAGCTAGAAGGACTAAGCAAACACTAAGCAGTTTTGTAATAATACGATAAGACAGGCTGTAATGATTCATATCCATCCAACCCAATGCCTTGTTTTAAATAGTGACCACAAATTGTTACCTAGGGACAAGTAAGAATAAAACAATCAGATATGATTTACAACTTTAATGCTGTCTCACTCTCCAGTTATCTTCAGTTTAGGAGATTTCCTGAATCTAAATAGCTTTATCTTTTTATATCCCCATTGTATCTTTCTGACAGATAGTTGTGTAGTCCCCACTTGAGCAAATGTGGATTTTTAACATGTACCACATTTTTGTCAGGGAGTTCCAGGGTTCTGTCACTCATGATGTGAGGAAACACTTTTCTTTTTGACTTAGCTCCTGCCCTGTGAATGGGCTTAATTTGATGGCATATTAATTTGTTGGATTAAAAGGTGTGACAGATCTATGGATTAACATAATGGCATTATGTACTCACTTTGACCATTCCTTTCTTAATAAATCCTGGCTTTTTATTTGATCTATTTGACTGCCAGGGAATTTGAGTTGATACTGATAATTGAGCTGATATTTTTATAATTTGATCAGGGAAGTGTCCCTCTTAGAGATATTCAAAAACCATCTGGACACAGTCCTGGACAGCCAGCTCTATGTGGCCCTGCTTGAACATGGGGATTGGACCAGGTAACCTCCAGAGGTCCGTTCCAGCCTCACTTCTGTGATTCTGTGATCTTCATGGATCTATTTGTCAGATTGTCTCTGTTAACATATCATCATTCTATTTATAAATGAGGAGTATATTTTCCTACCTCATTTTATATAGTGACTTTATAGTTAATTGCACAACCATTTTATTGCCCAGTTGCGTCCTTTTGAATTCTAAATTTTTTTCCAGTTAAACTCATATTTGCTATCCTTCATAACTTTGTCTCATCAAACTTGATGATCAAGCTTGCATCCACTTATTCCCTTCTCAGGTCTTTCAGGGAAGGAAGGCGCTTAACATCACAGAACGCAGCATGGATATGTGCAGAACTTCACTGCTGTTTCTCCCTCTTTGTGACCACTACCATTTAGTTTTACCTTCCGTTTCTTATCTTTTGACCAAAAATTGATGCATGCAGGGACATGGCTAATTGATTTTTCCAAGGCTACTAGCCATACTGCCTAAAAGTAATTATCAGCTTATCAGAAGAAAACAATAAAAACCTTCAAAGGTACTAAAACCTAAGAAACATTAACACTTGTTATGGAGAAACATTTTCAAAACTCCAAAGAGAAACTCTACAAAACACAGCACATACACATGGAAACCTCTGTGTAGACAATTCAATATCAGGGAAACAATTTTTTTTCATTTGTTCATTTTATGAGAATGTGTTTCTTGTGGAATATTATGTTTGTACTAAAAATTGTAATCATCTTTTAGTAATATGTATTAATAATCAAGTGTATAAAATCACCCTCATAACTGAGTCAGTGCAGATAATATTTTTGTTGCCACAGTGGAGAATATCTATTTGGAGTGAATCATATGGTATTTTCCCTCATCAAACAAAAAAATCCAAAATATCATATTATTTTGAAAGTCATATTCCTTTCAGTTCAATAAAGATATATATTTCTGGCAGTACTAATGAAAGGAGGAACTAGATTTGTAAAACAAAAAGACAAAAATTTGTGCACAATTTGTCCATTAGCCTTGTGAGAGGGGCCATCACCTGAGCTATCTAAGACCTAACATAATTTCACAGGAGGAAACCTTAACTCTTCCTCGAGTTTACCACTTCAGGTTGCTCTTTATCCCATGTTTATCTCTTTCCCCCCCAAGCAGAAAGCCAGAAAAAGTAATTATATTCTTTAATGAGATCATTGACTTTCTGACAGAAGTGTGTTATGTTTATGTAACCAGAAATCAGTGGCACTTAGTGAATGGGAAAGTTATGGGAAATTATTAGGTATTCTAGGAAAGAAGAGTTTAGTGCAAGAATCAAAGAAGAAGAGGTTGCCTTATTGCACTGAAATAAGAAATTGTTTTGATTGAAAGAAGTTATACCGTGTTTTGGAACAAAGTTTCTTTAGTGTTCTCCTTTCTAACATGCCCCTAAGAATAAGGCTGTCTTAATGAAACACAGAATCTGTCCCCATAGAAAAGAGACTCCTTATTGAACAAAATCTGAGAATTAATGATGGTTTTCTATGAATACATCACTAAGTAAACTGTAAGAGAGAAGAGTTGGCAAGTGAAAGGATAGTGTAGACACAAAAATAAATTGATATTCACTAGCTATAAACACTTTGTGCTGGAAATTAGGAGGGGCCAGTTCTTACCATTGGAAGAACTTTGGGAAAGTTAAGAGGTAAATTTGCTGGAAATAGAGGAAATAAATTTGCATTGTTTTAAGAGGGAAGGTGATTATTCATGCTCTACTTGATATCAACAGTGCACATTTGTTGGAGCAAGGACTGGAACATGTGTTTAGTTTTCAGGTAAATTTCCTGAACTCTGGGCTCAGAAAAATTGTTTTCAGGGTCACTGAATGTGCAGTGTATGCAACAGAATTGCTTCAAGCAATATGCATTGTGTTGTTCCAAACAATACAGTATTTTTAGAAAGTGTATTCCCAAGTGACGGTGACTTTCACCAAACAGATGGGAAATACAGATTGAATTCCCCTATTCTAAATCAGTTTGCATCTCCTACTCCTTAGTATGTTTGCACCATCGTACAATTTTGAGATGTTTCCAGGTAGATCATCTTTTTGCAGACAATGTAGATCCTTTGTTTGAACAAAAAAAAGCAAATATTCATCAAGTGAATGAGCAGCAAAAGCTGCTGAAGCCACCCTGGCTAGGCCCTGAATTGGATATTTGATTTAAAAAGGCAGCTATCTCATCCTCCTTTCTGGCAGTTTTGTAAGTTTAGAACAGATTTTATTTCATCTTTCCACTAGCAAAATTAGTTGGCAAGCTGAGCTCATTCATGAATATTTCTGCTGTAGTTGAACTCATACTTGTCAGTAAACTCTTGACTGAAAACTTAATTACCAACTTCTGTATTTCAAACCTAGGCTGGTGATTGTAAAAAATATGATGTCTCTTTGGCATTATAAAATTAAATTTTAGTCATTCCTAATGAAAAGGTGTTTATGCTGCACTTAGTGCTATTTTATAAATCTTGATGTAGAAATGAAGGATAAATTAAAAGATTAAATATAGCATTTAACTTACAAGATGATTCTTAGAGTCGTGATCAACAAAGAAGTTTTCATTGCCAACAATACTGGTATTGACTTGAACGCTAAGTAGATGTTTCTTGTTTTCCATCTCTCAAGAGTATCCCACTTATCTTGAAAGATCTAAAAATTATTTTTCTGTTTGAAAAATCCTGTTCAATCTTCTTGTATTCTTTTGCTTACAACTGCCTCATTGTCTACTGTCATCTAATATTTTACTATAATACATCTTTTTGATGTTTTTTGTTATTGTAATAGCTAGTAACATTTTATGTATTTTATTCTTTTAGCTACACTGAAAGAACTCATATCCCAGACTATGGTGCGCTGGTCCCAGGAAGATCAGATTCAAGATCCAGAATTAGTTCGGATTATGTACACTCTTCTTCGTAGGCAATATGACAGCATTGGTGAGCTACTGCAAGCTCTGAGGAAAGCGTACACTATTAGTGCTGCCTCTGTGAAGGATACCATTAATTTGCTTGCAGCACTGGGCCAGATTCGCTCACTTCTCAGTGTCAGAATGGGAAAAGAGGAGGAATTGCTAATGATTAATGGATTAGGGTATGGAATTAACATAATTTTATTTTTAAGTCTATATAAAGCTTTCTGTTATATTAGCAAATCCTTTCATTTTAGATTCTGGATGAAAATTTCTGCTTTACTAAAATGCAGATATGTACCAGAAATTTTAGTTTTCACAAATATTTCCAGGATGGCTCCAATTGCTCTCTCTAGTGGTATCAAATATGTCAAAGTTTCTGTGAACTGAGGTATTTTCCTATCTAGACAAAATGGACTCCTTTTACTATAGTTAAGCCTAATGCTTAAAGCTTTGTCAAAGTATGTGTTTTAGCAGCTCTGGAGAGAACAGATAACTTAAGTCTTTATTGATATCAATACTACATCTTTCCCAAAGTTTAAGCTCACATTATCTTTCATTCATGAGAGAATAAACTTGCTGGTGTCTTTTTAGTTTGAAAGTTTGTGCAAGCAGTGAGGTAGAACCAGCAAAGTGTTGCTGTGATGTGAAGTGTTTCAAACTGATTAGTATTTATTATGTTATCATCAGTGGCAACTTAAAGTAATTGAACACAGAAGACTGCTTATTTTATCCTTTATGAAATTAGAATTAAAAGAAATTGCCTTTATGTAATGCCTGCAGATGTGAGGATATTTTTTCTGCTATGAGATTACCTCCATTAAGTAGCACTATTATGGTATATGCCTGCATATCTGTTACTCCTCTGGTGAAAAATTGGTGGATTAAGCAATTTAATGTTGGAAGGAAAAAATCACAGAAAATTAATTATTTCCATTAAAATGGTGTATTTAAAAAGAGAGAAAATGATAGCATGATTACCTGAGAACTGTGTTTCTTCATCAAGAACATTGAAAAATTTCTCTCCTTTACAACAGTTGTAAGGAACTTTAATTCTTACTATTTCACTGTAAAAATTGTTTTTTTTTTTTAAATTGCAAAGATTATTCTCTGCAGTTGAATTGAGCAAGTCATGCTAACAGATCATTAGTTCATATGTGACAGTATTACCTAATTTGTCCCTGATGGTGAGTTTGTAAAGTTGCTGAGAATTCTAAGAGAGATAAAAAGAATGTTTTATCTTAAAATGAGTGTAGCCCCCTTCCCAGAGGTGCTGTATTATGAGTCATCTTCCATTGCCAGTTTTCTGTATTTCTTTAAAGAAGGCCTGATGTCAGTTGTTTGCCATTTGTTTTTAGTAGGTTGACCTAAAATGTTAGAAGTCACTGGATTCCCTATCAAAACACATAAATTGTGATCTGGATTATGAAACCAATACAGCAAATTCTAAAACATGTTGAGATGATGATGGGCAGAGTGAAAATGTTAAAATATTCCTATTTAAGGGGACTGTATGCCATTTTAGATCTTCTGACAGATGGTCTTAATTTTGGAAGTATTGGTGAAATGCATTTAACAAATAACCATGATTATTAAGTCTATTTATTGTCTTTTACTTTGTGAACTGAGAAAATTAATTGTGGTTTTACTGCAGTGACAAGATTAGATTTAGATTTCTTGACCCCCGTTCTCTAATTAAAACATAGCAATATATTCTTTTAATTTAGATCATCACAGAATGTATTTTTTGTTTAAACAGAACAGATGGTAAGAGCAATTTAAAGGTGAAGAAACACCATTTTGAAATAATGTAAAAGTTTAGATTCTTATTATACAGAACCCATGAAAATTAGAGGAATGACAGCATGTTGAAATGTGAACCATTTAGTTGTCAGGTTTTTTTGAATTATGCTGAAACCTAGGAATTTAAAATGACGTTACTACAGTGAATGCGTATTTCTGAAATCTCTAATAATGCATCACTGATTTAAATTAAAACGTTATTTCTTAAAGACACCTTTTTGCCTCTTTGTTCTGTTTTAGGGATATAATGAACAACAAGGTGTTTTATCAGCATCCTAACTTAATGAGAGTCTTGGGCATGCATGAGACCGTTATGGATGTGATGGTGAATGTGCTTGGAGGAGATAAATCTCAGGTAATTTCACTGTAATTTTACTGTGTGTTTTGCATTTTGAACCTTTCCAAAAGTATACTAGGGTGTTTAAGAAGAAGTATCCAAAGAAAAATAGATCTCCCTCATGTAAGACAGATTTTGCTTGGCCAAATTGAAATATTGGTTAATGTTAAAAATAGAACAATATTTATAGTACTGGAGAAAGAAGCCCAGCGTTCTAGGACTTGATTTTTTTAGAGTGAGTGAGAGGTTAGACGTATTTCATTTGTCTTTTAATAGGACTGTAAAAGGTTTTGACCTTACTTTAAATATATATGTTAGCTGCATTTATGGGAGGTGTATCTCTGCAAGGAAAATACACTTCTTCATCTTAGGTAAAATGTTATTAGCAACAATCTATAATAAAAGACTAACACCAGCTTAATTCTGAATGCTGAAATTCAAGTACTTTAATTGAGCAATGATTTTCTTGTGGTGTTGTATTTTCTCATTTGTTAGCATTATGTGATAGTTTAAAGGCTGAGTGGCATAAATTTTGAGACGACTGACTGGATGTTTAGGCTACTGAAGCAAGTCAGAAGTGAAGCAGGCTTATCTTTTCTTTTCTTTGCTTGTGGCTGGTTTTTTAATGTATTTTTTTATTGCATCTGTGGGTCTTTCACTGCCAGGTAAGGTATTCTTCTGAATGGAGAGGAGTAGGGCCAGAAACAGGGAGCATGCCTTGGTCAGCTGTGGTTTTATATATTCATTTTAAATACTCTATGGGTTTGTCCAGTGAATCGCTTATATACAGCTTAAGTGTAGTGTTGGCATCAGGCATTCAAACGCTGCTTTTCCTACTCTCAGACAAGTTCCTCACAGCTAGATTGTTAGTATGCTCCCTTTTGTTTTCTCTTTCCAGCTTCGTGGACATTTATTTCTGTTCAGTGTTATAGCTCCAAGAGCTGGAATGAGCAACTATGCAATGTAGTCTCTGGTTTAGGGATTGGGCATTTTCCTAGGTTGTGGCAGCAGATGGTTTAAACTAGATCTTCAGCTTCTTGGATTAAGTGATTTTATCATGAGGCTGTATTGAGACATGTAGTGGGAGTGTTATAGCTCACACTTCTCTGAAGGGACAGTGAGAAGGTGAAAAATGGTCAGTTCAAACTGAAGAAAATTTATGCCAGGCTTCTTTCCAGCTGTGCTATAAATAAATGAGTCAGAACCAGATGAGGAGATCTGTGGACTATGGTGGGGCTGAAGGTATGTCAATACTTTAGAGTATTTTACTAGTACTGGTTAACAAAAGCCTGGAAAGGTGCTTCATTGGTGAAATGTGTATCTCAGAAAATACTTGGATCTTAATGCCTAGAACAGTTGTTTTAAAGACTGTGTTTTAAATCTTATAATTTTGGAATCTTAATGTCATGTTTGTTTCTGATGTTGGTTGTTCATTCATTTTCAGAGAATCCTGAGCAACACCCTTTTTGGCCGTCAGAATTGAATTGTTTTAGTTCAGAATTATTTCTTACTGATTGAAAGTTTATAGAATTCCACATTCATATGTATTCCTGTGAATAATGAGGAATTTCTAAAATGACAGTTTTTAACAGTATTACTGTTATAACATATAGCTTTATTTAAATAATCACTTTTTTGTAAGATTGTTGTCTCATTAAGTGTAAAGGTTACACTTCTCAGAACGAGAGTTATGCTATAAAGAAGGCAAAATTTATTAGACTTTGTTGTAATAAAGTATAAGCAATATTATTTGTAGTTGAAAGGTGTGAAGTGAAGGTGGCAGGATGTCATAGTAAGAAAAATAACCTATGGTATTGTGATGAAAATGTTTGATGTCACCTTGGATATTATAGAATATATAAAATATATAGAATATATTCTTCTGGTGCCTAAAGGGTGCTAGTCAGTTTATTTGAAAAAGAATTCTCCTTGGTGGTAGTGAATTTTCCAGTTAATTTTGTGAGTATCCTTATTACGTAGATCTGCACCTGAACTTGACATTTTTTTAAAAAGTGCTATATATTGGTAAATTTAGTAAATCAGAAAAAAATTTCAAGCAAGCATCAAAAATCTGTTCCATAATTTTTGATCTTGTTCTTTCGGCTCCTTTCAGTGAAACGTGAGAATGGTATAACTTGTTCATCTCAGATGTCATGACTAATTGCAACTTGTAAAACATTCTTTCATGAGTGCTACAGATGAATTTATTTTATTTTCAGAGGAGAAATCCTCGCACATAATGTGCTTGAAATGAAGTGTTGAGGGTTTTTGTTTGGTTTTGGATTTAAAAGCATTGGATAGTTGATGCAATTTAATGTTTTGTTTTATCTTATCAGAGCTATGCATTGGAAAACATAGGAGTCTTGTAGAAATGTTTTTATATTAAGATTGTATATGCTTATTGTAATATGGGAGGATGAGCTAGGGTTCTTGAGTATTTATTCTGCTATGACCTAATATTGCGATTTAGCTTGTTATCGGAATGCTGTTAAGACAGTTTTTGTATAACTGCATTTGCTAGTCTGCAGATTGCTTTGATGAGAATTATTTCTCCGGTTTTTTCCCCTTACAAGTCCCCTATAGTCCTCTTTAAAAAGATTTTTGAACATTTTAAACCTAATGGCCTAGTGAATACAAAAGTTAAAAGGAAACACGGGTCCTTTCTTAAGTTAGAAGCAATGCAAAACTGTCAGTTGCTTATCACCTTGGTAACTTCACGATACTTTCCTTGTTAGGAGTGCAGGAAGAAGAATTGGAACAGATTGGTAATTAACATATTTCACTGGTTTGTCAACTTTCTTCTTCAGCAGATCGTTTTTCCGAAGATGGTGGCAAGCTGTTGTCGATTCCTGTGCTACTTCTGTCGCATTAGTCGTCAAAACCAAAAGGCCATGTTTGAGCATCTTACTTACTTATTGGAAAACAGCAGCGTTGGACTGGGTATGTCATGTAGCTGTAACAGCTAAAAGCAAGACCGGGAGGAACTGTGATATCACAAGCTGAGTATCTAATTCGTATAGCAAGTTGAGGCATGTGGTGAAGCCTCTCTGAAGCTTAAACCACTTTGTGGCTTCACCTCTAACTTTTTTTTTTTTTCCTTTCATCCTTATGTGTCTGTGAATTGTATTAGAAACAGAATAGCCTAAATCTGTGGTTTTAAATACCTTGGAAAATTTAGGATTAAATCCATAGAGTTTGATATTTTTTCCATTCAAAATAGGTGTGACTGGAAATCTAAGATTGAGTTAGCCCTCTATGGCGCTTGCCTGTTTGAGCTGGTTTCATTTCCCTTCCGTCTAAATTTAGGCCACTGATGTGAATTTTGTATTTTTCCATTGGAACACTGAATGATTGATTTTTTTTTTTTATTCGATTTTGAAACACAAGGAAAATTGTGTTGGCTGGATAGATGGGTATATTAATAGAGCATAGCAAGGCAAGATAGTATGTAGTTTCACAGTGCTTTAGCTGTCCAGGGTGATCATTTCAATGTCTGCATTTGCCCATGTTAAACACACAGAATGGGATAAGACTCAAAGAAAAGAAACAGATAAAACTGCAGCTTGGAAGTCTCTCTTTTAGCTGACTGTGGGCATATTTTAACATCTTGAATTGAAAGGGTTGTGCAGAATTACATAGTAAACTTGTTCCTCTGTTAAAGAAATGGTATGAGATGAGAGTCTTAACATGACCTGTCAATGTGCGCTTGCAGCCCAGAAAGCCATCCGTATTCCGGGCTGCATCAAAAGAAGTGTGACCAGCAGGTTGAGGGAGGTGATTTTTTCCCTCTACTCTGCTCTTGTGAGACCCCACCTGGAGTACTGCATCCAGCTCTGGGGAGCCCAACATAAGAAAGACATGGACCTGTTGGAGCGAGTCCAGAGGAGGGCCACGAAGATGGTCAGAGGGCTGGAGCAACTGCCATATGAGGACAGGCTGAGAGAGTTGGGGTTGTTCAGCCTGGAGAAGAGAAGGCTCTGGGGAGACCTTGTAGCAGCTTCCAGTGCTGAAAGGGGGCTACAGGAGAGATGGGGAGGCACTCTTTATCAGGGAGTGTAGTGACAGGACAAGGGGTAATGGGTATAAGCTGAAAGAGGGTAGATATAGATCAGACATTAGGAAGAAACTTTTTCCTGTGAGGGTGGTGAGGCACTGGAACAGGTTGCCCAGGGAAGTTGTGGCTGCCCCATCCCTGGAGGTGTTCAAGGCCAGGCTGGATGAGGCATAGAGCAACCTGGGCTAGTGGGAGATGTCCCTGCCATCAGGGGGGTTGGAACTCTACAATTTATAAGGTCCCTTCCAACCCAAACCATTCTGTGATTCTTTTATAATATTCCTATGATTTGCTGTGTTGTTAATACTGATTTCTTCATCTGCACTTCAAACTAGCGTGGCTAGTATGTTTAGAGATACGGATGTCAAGTCAGAAAAAAAAAAATTCAGCTTTTATTTTAACATTTTTCAAAACAGTTAACCATGTTCTTGATTGAAGAACAGCCATAAAATATACTAATGTTATAGATTCCAGTGTGATTGCTGCCCTCTGCTGAATTACTGTGATTACTGCAAACTGAATTTAGTTATGGTATATTGACTTTCTTCTGCAGCATTTCCTTCGATGAGAGGTTCGACACCACTAGATGTTGCAGCAGCCTCTGTAATGGACAACAATGAGCTTGCACTAGCATTGGAGGAGCCAGATCTCGATAAGGTAAGTTATCACTTTGACCTATTTACCCATTTATTAAATAGTGTACTTGTGCTAGAAGGGAAAAGGACAAGTTTGATCATAGTAATTTTTGGATATGATCTCAGAAATACTTGTTATAGGTATGTGCTGTCTCAAGGATGAGCAGTATTTTCCCTGATTTTGCTTTATGCTCAGTGGGAATCACAGCAAAAGAGATTTATTTCTATCTTCTGTATCGTTTCACTATTGTTACTGGATAGAAGGGATGACAAGAAAAAAGATGTGAAACAGGAGAAAAGCCTGTCAAGAAACATTGTTTGGGGAGGAGCAAATTTGAGAATTAAGAGGAGAATGTGAAGAAAAAAGGAAGCAGGTCTTTTTGCTTAAATAAATCATAGAGATTAATGGGATGGAGGTAAGAGCTAAGAGAATGAAAGGGCAGGTATCTGAAGAAGGGAAGTTGGAACAGGTAGTTTAAGGATAGTTGCAGTAGGAAACTGCATCCAGGACTCAGGTCATTGGCAACTGATAGAAATAAAGGGAAACATGAGGAGAGGCAGGATGAATTAGAAATGATGGGTAAAAAAATGTTAAAAAATGGCATGAAATTTCTTTGTATATCCAGGAAGGAAATCAGATTAAGAGATAGAAGACGGGTGCAGTCAGAACATGAGGAAAGCAGGGAAAGTAAGAGAACAGTTAAGCACCTAAACAATAGCTTAGCGCAGGAAGAGCCTCTGTGCAGTATGGGAGAATCCTGTGATGACAGTAGAACCATTGTGGGAGCATTTTCGATCAGCGTATGCTGTAGGAGAGGAAAAGTAATGGAAATAAATGAACTTATCATGGGGATAGCTAGGAGAAGACAGACAAGAATATGAATGGAAAGGGTGTGAGAGAGCACAGGAATACACTAACTAGATAAAGGTAACATTGAGAAGAATTATCAGTTTTGTATCAAATGTAAAATTGTTGAGAGTGCCCTCTGTCCTGTCATTAATAAAGATATTAAAGAGTATTGACCCCAGTATGGACCCTTGGGATACACCACTAGTGACTGTCTCTTGTTTTCCTGTAAAGTATCATAAGGCAAGTCATTTAAACTGAATTTCACTGTAGACCATTAACTGCATGTTTCTCATTTACTGATTGCTTACCTTGGAATAGTTGGTACCGTGCAAGTGCTCAATGTTCAAACAGTAGCAGATATCAACAGCACAATACACAGTATTTTATGGTGAAAAATCAGGCTGTATGTATCTCAGACTGAGTTTCCCAAATTCATCAGTCATTTTAGCTGTAATAATTGTTATGTATTGGCTGTACTGTAATAACTTTGTGGAGTCAATAACTTTATCTAGTGCAGTATGTAGATGTTATTCAGTAAATAAATCTATATGCTGAATAACAAGAAGAAAAAACTGTATAGCTATAATTTCAATGTGGCATGCATACCCTACTCAGATGATGATGCAGCGTTTCTCTGTGACTGATGCTTCTACCATAAAGCCTTTGTTCAAAGGAAATAAATTACATGCAGACACCTTAACTTTTGAACTTTTGCCATTTCATATTTGATCCCTTTTACTGGAAATGTGTGAATGTGTGGAAGGCAGAGGATTGCACAAGAAAAATATCCCATGGCCTGATGACATACTGTAGTAAACTGAATAGAATAAAATTATGGGGTTTGGTGGTAGTATTATAAAATCAGAAAAAAAGAGAAGATATTTATTCTACTGGTTTTCTTATACTCTGTATGAGCTGCATCTCTAGACTCCTGTGACTGTGTATTCACTCATATTTTCTGAATGAATACTAGAAAACTGTCAAGTCCTGTTAGGATTGCGTACTTTTTCCACTGAGTGCACTGAGTACCTTCCTTACTGCATACTATAATAAGCAAATTTTTCCCATCAGCCTGTTTTTCCTCTGTTGGAGACTTTGGAGGTAATCAGCAGAACTATAGTTGTTCTTCCTGCGTTCATAACTAGTTTCTCTCTTAGGGCATTAGATAATGACTAAATATGATTTAATGGATGGTGGAATTGCTATAGGGTGCTTAAGCAGAATAACAAATCTCCTTTTTCCAAACAGAAAAGCCTATCTCCCATTTGCCACCTATTTTTGACTGCCTTCCACTGTAAGGAATGATCATTTGCATCTCTTTTCCAGGTTCATTAAAGGTTCTTGATGTTCGCTACCTATTTCAAAATATATTTAAGTACTATAATCATGTTCGTATGTTGTCCTTTGTGCATTTTAAATTAAAACAAAAAATCACATTTGTGCAGTTATCTGCAAATTTCCTTTTAAATGATTGAGAAATCATTCTGTATATGTTTCAGAAATTCAGTTTACTGTGATTAAATGTGTCATCATTTCTCAAAGATTTCTCCTAGCTAGAGATGTTCCTCTTGCAAAGAGATGCTGTGTTAAGAATTTATATATTACCAAAAATTTTAATCTTTCTGGTTATCCATACTCTTAAAACTGTTCACTGATATTTATCAGTCTTCTCAAAAATGCAATTGTTTGCATATCTGTTAAAATTGGAATTGCAATAAATAAACTTTTGATTAAATATTTATTTTGCTATTGTATCAAATTAGCCATACATAGTTATTGATGTGATTTTTAAAGTTGTTAAATAGCATTTTAATTGTTGTTTATGTACTGCGAAAGAAATCTGAATTCCACAATATTTTATTCTACTTTTCACATTCCATATTTGTTCATGTTGTTGTATTGTTGTGTCATTGTGTAATTAGGTAACTTCAGAAATAAAGTATGCTTGCTTGACTTTTTCATCATAATTGAAAAAAACAACTAGAAACAAAGACTGATGCAATAATGAGCTATGGTAGTTTCTCAGGTGAAACACCTGGTATATAAAAATCTTGTTATTAAAAAAATATTATTTTCATTCTGTTTCATACTTAGTTTTAGAAATTTATTCCTAAACACAAGAATAAATGATTGCTTTTGTGTTGTAGGTTGTTACCTACTTGGCGGGTTGTGGCCTGCAGAGTTGTCCAGTACTGCTGGCCAAAGGATATCCAGACATTGGATGGAATCCAATAGAGGGTGAACGTTACCTGTCGTTCTTAAGATTTGCAGTTTTTGTTAACAGTAAGTGTAATTTCTTGGCATCCGCATTCCACCAAAAGTTTTCCTTAAAATTATTTTTCTAACCATAGAAACATGTTAAAACGATGAAGAGAGGTTAATGCGTGCTGTTCTCATTACAAATACAAAATTATTGGTATATGCTGTTTATTGTGATTTTTTGAATCTTCATAGTTAGTTGCATTTTTTCCTTACTGTTTTTCAACTTTCATAGTTTAATAGAGTAAACTGTTATGGCAGCAAATTGTGTTAGGAATTCTTTCAGAAAGTAAACTCCAGTATTCATACATATCACATATGCTGGTTATAAACATGACCAGTGAGCACTGATTTTGGACCTTTCTTGGCCACTATACTACTGTGAGATTTAGAGGCTTGTAATTAAACCATTTTGCATTACAAAAAGCAAATTTCCGATAGGTCACATGTTTACACAGTTCTGAGGGATCAGTGTTTTTAAAGTACCTAGACTGTGTACCTTAAATCTGATGTCTTAGAAAAAAAATCTTCTGCTTTGATAACTATCTTATGCTTGCTTCTATGGGCAATCTCCTTTTGAAATTTATGAAACAAGTATGATAAAATAAAATTTAGATTGTTGGAATGCCACTAATCAAGAAGTATCTTCCAGTTCATGTGTATTTTTTAAATCAAGCTAGAAATTTAGATTAGAGATTAGATGAGATCAAAAGATTTGTCTGCTCACCACCTATCTGGTCTGCCAATATGGAAAGTGTTTTAAAGGACAGCTGCAGACAGAGGGAAATAATTTTAAACAGTCACATGTTTAGATTTTGGTAGTTTTATTCACATAGTATTGATCTGAAATTAGCAAATAATACCTGAAACAGAAAAAATAAACATATTTACTGTTCAGTTCAGTAAACGTATCTGAAGTATGTTCATTGGTTGATAAGCCTGTAGCTATTGAGCAAGCTGCTAAACTAACCTGACAAACTGCTATGATATAAGAAATGTAGAACAAAGTGGTCATTGAGTTAATAAAGTGTGTGTTTTTCATTGTTGATTTTATAAATAAACATTAATAGTACTCTGTATAACTAAATGAAGATAACTTTGATCTTACTTGCAATAGTTTATTTAGTATAAAGAGTAAACTTTGCTGGATGGACTGCTACTCAGTAGAATTAAGTTTTAGTTTCAAGTGTTTCAGCTGTTTGTTTTTTTTTTTCTGAATTGACCACTTCCCTCAGCAGCCTGTTCCAATGCTTGACAACCCTTTCAGTGAAGAAATTTTTCCTGATATGCAATCTAAACCTCCCCTGGTGCAACTTGAGGCTGTTTCGTCTCCTCCCGTATTCCAGATCAAGATTGTACTGGTCTTCTAAGTGGGAAAGACACAAGTTTGACATGTTTAAAGTGTTTAGCTGCTCCTTACTGTGAGGGTGGTGAGACACTGGAACAGGTTGCCCAGAGAAGCTGTGGATGCCCCATCCCTGGAGGGGTTCAAGGCCAGGCTGGATGAGGCTTTGAGCAACCTGGGCTAGTGGGAGGTGTCCCTGCCCATGGCACGGGGATTGGAACTCAATGATCTCTAAGGTCTCTTCCAACCCAAACCCTTCTATGATTCTAGAGCCAGTCAGTCTCAGTTATCTCACCTACCATTGCTTTCGATTGACTCTGACTTCCTGGTAGCACCACTGCTGCTCTCAGCTAAACCACAGTTTCTAATCTTACTTTTTGGTGGCTGCTAGAGCTGCAAAATTCAGTTTAATATAAACTTGCTACTTGCATTTCTGTACTAGTTTAGTATTGTAGCTTGCATGTAAAATATAGATACTGGTGATCCAAGCTACTGACATCACAAGTTCAGCGACTTGTGTTTTCTTCTCTGGTAATTTGCATTCTTCCTGTGTGCCCGATTAATTTCCATATCTTCCTACAGATTAACAGTAGTCTTATAAGGTAGCCACTGTGGGTTTCTAAACAGTTGTGTTTAACCATAAGCAGAGTTTTTGACCCAATTATTATTACTATCATACTTCCACGTCCCCCTAACTGCAGTCCATGAAGCAGTTAGTTACATACAAAGAGTTCATTTGTATGAAGGTCCCTTTTCCTAATGACTTTTATTCAGCAAGCATCTAGGTCACAACTTGTCTGGCTGTACTGAATTTATACAACAGTTAAACCCACTCTTTTCCATTTTCAAATATATATACATTTTTCCACACAAAGCTGTTATAAATGGGGTTGTTTCAGGCAAGCAGTGACCTTTAAAACTGATTTTAATGTGATTTTTATATAGAAAAAAGACAAAAAATTCAATTTCAGCCTTTAAATAGCAAGCAGAAGACTTAACAAGTGTTTAAACATGCAGTAGAAATAATCAGGAGATTTTATGCTAGGTATATTTAACCTTGTGCAACATGAAGGCTTTCACATTTTTTTCCCCACTCTGCCCCTTCTCCTCCTTCCCTGGCCCCAGGGAGTAAGTTTGGGGTGTCCAAGAGGTTGGGAAGGGGACACAGCTGGGACAGCTGACCCAGGCTGGCCAATGGGATATTCCATATCATAACATAGTGCTCAGCAATAAAAGCTGATGTTCATGGTTATGGCACTTGTCTTCCCAAACAACCATTATGCATACTGACACCCTGCTTTCTAGGAACTGTGTAAACATCTGCCTGGGAAGCAGTGAATTAATTTGTCTTGTTGCTTTGCTTGCATGCATAGCTTTTGCTTTCTCTGTTAGACACGCATCCAGTAGATCCATGAGTTGTCACACCTTCCTTCTATTTTCTTCCTGTTCTGCAGGAGAGGTGAGAGAGCAAGAGGCTGGGGTGGTTGTCTGGAGTCACAATTTCCTTCCTGCATGACACCCCAGTAGCAGACTTCTTGCTTCTCGGGACTATTAGCCTTCATACGAAAGAGAGTAGTCTTTACCATAAAAAGCAAAATAACTTTCTAAAGCAAACCTTTCTAGATTAAGTGTAGTAAAGCTTTCGCAAGGCAAGTCTACACTGTCACTTTCAAATGTCAGTATATTTTTTGATAAAGCACATACAATGCTGCCAACTTGGTACATTTTTGTTTTCAAAAATAAGGATGAGGATTTGTTTCATATTTTGTAATCTTTGGGGGAAAATATGGTTGTCTTCTGACTTAAGAATAGAAAGTATGTATAGTGCTTTCTGGTCCTCAGGTGAAAGTGTTGAGGAAAATGCAAGTGTTGTTGTTAAGCTCCTTATTCGACGGCCAGAGTGCTTTGGACCAGACCTTAGGGGAGAAGGAGGAAATGGTTTGCTGGCAGCTATGCAGGAAGCTATCAGGATCTCAGAGAATCCTGCTCGTGACCTTCCCTCCCAGGCATATAAAAGAGAAGGGTAAGTTAATGTGAATGCTTGTTTGGCAAATGTTAATTTAATAGCTGATTTAATTATGCTTGCAATGTGTGGCTAATGGGCCCTGTTGTGTAAAGCATTATACAAGCGTAGAATGTTAGAGATTTGCACCCACAAGCAGTTGTCATATGGAAGCATGAGCTAGAAAAAAGTGGAATAAGAGGTACAGAAGAGAAGAAGCCTGATAGACAAAGCAAAGAAGCAGGCAGATGTGCAATGAAGCTAAGGTAAAGTGAAAGAGGAAAATAGAAGGCTCATGTGAGGTTAGTTATTACTGATCAATTGCATGCTTACTCTAGGGATAAAACCCCTGTAATCTGGAGCCAGAGGAAATTAGTATATTTGATTAATTGTTTCTGGGTCATAGATCTAGCTCCAGAGAGAAGCTATAAACTTACACTAGCAAAAGTGCTCACTGGTATTGTTTACCTTTTAGTGATGGTGATGATGAGGAGGAGGAGATTGTGCACATGGGCAATGCAATCATGTCATTTTACTCAGCTCTCATAGATTTACTTGGACGCTGTGCCCCAGAACTGCATGTAAGTTCATTTTGTCACTTGCTCAGAAAGTGTAGATTTGTAAACAGAACTGTACATGTCCAGCTAAACTGTTCTCCATTCAAAGGCTTCTTCCCTTCAGAAGGTGGACTTTATTGCATTTCTCACTGTATCTAGACAGATGTGTTCCCTGCAAGCTGTTAATAGCGAATCATAGTCTCTTGATTCCTTATGCTTTTTTATTTGTCTAAAATTTTGAGAATTTTTATATGACTATGGAATCAAAGCAAAGATGAACCGCTAGGTGTTGCACTTTTATACTGTCAATGAAATTTCTGACCAGTAAAACTGTCCCTTTGCTGTTCTCTAGAAAGCCATAAAAATCATTTTCATAAGAATGTGATACAGAGCTGCTTTTGTGTGCACTGATGAAATGTGGTATCTACACCACATGAATACATGGAAAAATATGTAAAAGAACTGATTTCACTGTAATGCCTGTAACAGCAACATGCAAGAATTGGATTTGGTTAGACTGACTTTTGCTTGTCAGTATTTAAAATTCTTTAGTAGCATAAATCCAGCTGAAAATGCAATATGTATCTCACTACAACAAGAAGCAAGAAATTTGGCTTGTAGCCTCCCTACTTACTATTACCAAAGCTATTAACAGCCTCTTGCTAGCTATTATGAAGAGAGTTAACTCTGTCCCAGCTTAACCCAGGACACTGTAGCACTGTATGTAGCTTTCGGTTGCCAGAGATAGTAATTTCTTGTTAAAAAAAAATACTGGGAGAGGTTTTCAGAGACCCAGGTTGTAAATACCTAGTTTCTGATAGAAGTTGAAAGAACTTGGTCACTTTGTTAATGCCTTTTGAAATTTTTACTGCACAGAAATAATAGAAAAAATGCATAAATACATCAGACAGGTTTGCATCTGTTCAGAGAGGATAAAGAGACAAGCTCAAAACCTGGCACTGTAGGGTCTGTAAGTAACATGAGTCTTTCAGGAATTTACAGTTTCATCACTTTGTCTGATTGGTTTAGGAATTTTATCCATGTGGGGGGGGGGGGGGGTGTTAAAAAATTGGGAATTTATAAGATTGTGAAATTGACAACAAAATTGAGACAGTTTCAAAAGTAGGATCAGATGAAAAACAGCAACTCCATTAGCATGGTGGGATAAACTGAATTTCTGCGTATTTTTTACAGTTTTTGAAAAAAATCACGTTAGTATCATTATTTTGAGGAAATTTTTTCTTATATCCTTCAATACTAAATTTCTTAATGGATAAACTTTTTCTAACAGCTTATTCAAAGTGGAAAAGGGGAAGCTATTCGAATCAGGTCAATCCTTCGATCGCTAGTGCCAACTGAAGATTTGGTTGGGATTATAAGTATACCATTAAAGCTGTCAACAGTTAACAAAGGTAACTTCAATACTTTTATTATAGAAGCTCATCTTTTTATAAACATCCTCTGGCGTATAAGTCTTCAGGTGTAAAATAGAGCAGTTTCTTAGAGTTGAGTACAAGCAGAGAATATCAATTAGAGCTGCTCCAGTAGAACAGATACTTACTCCTGTGGTGCAGAGAGTGTAAGAACGTAAGCAATACTTTACAGATCATACTAATGGGCTGTCCATCCCAGTATTTTGTCTTTAGCCGTGCCTGTAGAGATGGTGGTATCTCTTTAAGTAAAATGTGTAAGCTTGGTCTCAGTCCCTTTGTACTTCCATATCATCCAGTCATTTGTTTAGAAAGATTGGAATGTATTTCCCTGCCCATTAATATCTGTTTTGTGTTTCTGGACCTGATGTCCAAGAATGTTTCTAATACCTTTGGAATAATGCCACAAACTCTTGTGGCAGTAAATTCCAGAACTTCACTGTTTGCTACATTAAGCATATCTCTTTTTTTAAACTTATGCTCTACCAATTTTAATTAACGCCCTTGGGTTGTAGTGTTTTGGGGTTTGGTTTATAGCAGTTCTTCATTCACCTTGTCAGCTATATTAATCATTTTCTAAATCTCAGTTATATCCTTTCAAAGTCCTCATTTTGCCAAATTAAAGAATCTCAACTTTTCTTAGTCTCTCATCAGAGATAACTACTCCATTGCCTGAATAATTTTACTTGCCCTTCTGTGTACCTTCACTATCTCTGTTCTGCAGTCCTGAGATATGGCAGCAGCTGTGCAACCTACACAAGACGTGAACAGGTTGTATTGATAAGGTGGCACACAATAGTTTATGTATTAATTTTCTAGTTTATATAGCAACAAAATGATGCCCTCTCTCATATTCTGAATACCCCTTTCTGATGGTGCCCAATATCTTGTTGACTTATTTGTTCACTGCTACACATTGAGCTGATGGTTTCACAGAATTTCAGTGATGACCTCAGGACCTCTTTGTAATGTCAGTTCCAAGCTCAGCATCATGTGGGCATGTCTTATTTTTCTGCAGATCCATTAGCTTAGAGTTGTCAGCACTGAAGTGCAGCTGTCTCTACTTTGCCCACTCAGTTTTGTTAATGATTTAATCATATGGAAGGATTTAGTGTTGTATACAGACTTTTAGGCAAGTAAACTTGCTTCCTTCTCCAGGACACTGGTGACTCAGTATAGAGTCCTGTTTGTCCTTGCTTCATTAAAATGTTGCACGTGCACATTGCATTTTAATTGCCTTTCCTGTTTCTCGGAACTGTGGTGTTTATTTCTTCCCTGGCCTTTTCAAAGGAAATAAAATCCAGACATATTCACTTTGGGATTGTCCTGATCTGAAGAAGGTGCTCCTCTGTACCTAGTCTTTTCCCCAATTTCTAGGTATAATGTTCCAATCTGACCTCTGATGTTCAATTCTAGAAGCCTGATTTCTTTAAGGTGCAGGCTATTTCTGTGCTTGTTCGTCTTGTCTCAAAATAATTCCCCCTTTTGTAATCCATCTAACTAAATCCCTCTTCTCCACACCACTATCTCACCCATCCTTTGGGATTCAAGATCTCTGCCTGCCTCCCACAAGGTCCTTCTATAAGGTATAGACAAGTTATTGTGGAATCCTCTTATACATCATAAAGCCACCCAGTTTAGTGCCTAATACAGCAATCTCCCACTTCCACTGCCTGCTTCTTCATATCCTTAGGGACCCTGTCTACCACAGGAGAATCCTATCTGCAGTGGGACATACTGGCACAGGGTGCAGGAGTGGTTCTCTTAAGAGATAAGGTCCTACCTTCCCAGGTAGATACGCTCCTTCTCCAAGACTTACGTCCGTACCTCAAGGATTGGCACTGTGGAGTTGAGGCTATGCTGCGGTGTTGTTGTAGGACCTATCTGTTTCTCTCACTACTCTGATTCTCAGTTCTCACCTCTGGGGAATGTGACTACTTTGTGAAGACCCAAACATTGTGTACTGTGTGTACACATAGAAAACCTGAACCTAGGTCATGGCATGGGCTTGCTGCTCTCTCTGCATCAAACTGTATAGGTGCCCATGTGTACCTGGATCCCTACCTGTCCTTGAGGTTGAAATTGAGTTTTTGTCAGTGGAACTAACAGCCTTCTTAACACTACCTGTTAAAGGGAAGTCAGTGGAAACTCCTGAGTTTTCACCCTCTTCACTCTGGAACTCAAAAACCAAAATCAGAATTCAGAGTGCAGAGGTATACTGACAATGGTGTTTTTGCTTGTTACATGACTGTTGATTCTTTCCTAGAAGCGGTCACTGTGGTTATCCAGAGTGGATTTATTTCCAGAAAATAACTTGCAAGATAACCATACAAACTGAAATTTTCTATAAAGCATAAACTCATCAGAGGATTAAGTTTTTATGGCATATGATCTCCATGTTTCCTATTAATTTCTCCTTGTTCCATGGGTTATAAACTACCAGTCTGTCATTTTCTTCTAAGGCAAAATAACTTTATCCTCCTTCCCCTCCTTCTTTTGTCCTTTCTGTTTCACAAGAATTGTCTATTCCCCTTTACAGTCAGAGACGGTTTATCACAGGTAACTTTTGTGTTGTTATCTTCCCTTTGGATTCCATGTGCTTTCCATTCTAGTTTGCATGAGACAAAAATTAAAATTATTAACCTCCTTTGACTTCACAGTTACTATATCATTTTAATACTTGTAGTAATATTTAATTTTACCATATAAACATTCTCCATAATAGTAATGAAACACATAGAAAACTTTACCATTTATTCTTGAGCTTTCATTTTAAAGATTAATAAATTACAAAATAATAGGGGTTTTGAAATAATAAAAACTGAGTATTTTTTTCAGCATACAAGAAAACTGAACAAGAATGTAATTTTAATTGAACATGTGATTTTTCACATTAAATGTAATTATAGTGTCTTTAGTTGTCTTGGTGTTTCTGGTTTTATCAGTTATCTACTATTAAAGTTGCATTATATGTTTGTGTAGATGGCACAGTAAACGAGCCAGACATGTCTGCAAATTTCTGTCCTGATCATAAAGCACCCATGGTACTCTTCTTGGACCGTGTCTATGGTATTAAAGACCAAAGTTTCCTCCTTCACCTACTGGAAGTTGGATTTTTACCAGATTTAAGAGCCTCTGCCTCTTTGGATACAGTAAGTATTTTGCTATGGAGTTTAGGTGCAGTGGCTCTGAAAGTGTAAGAAATGGAATTTCAAGTCAAAACAGCTTTTTCTTCTTTTTTTTTTTTTTTTTTTTTTTTTTTAAAAAGGGGTAGTGTAGGCTCACTATAAACACAACCAGTAATAATTCAGTTACTGTTAGCTTGCAGTGCTTAAGTCCAATCATAAGCATTCAGTACCACCTTATGAAGCAACAGTGTAATGCAGTTTAAAACCTTTTAATACAAGCTTACATTAATTATGCAGTAAGTACATTGGATATACTGTATTAGGCCTAATGATTACTTTTATTTCATGTGTGCTTCCAAGAATTACACTGAAAGTTCATATACATGTAGGTATGAAGAAAATAAGTGAGCTGAAAAGTGCTACTTAATTCTTTGTGTGGTTTTTGCCAACCTGTTTAAAGAAAGACACTGCGTATTCTTTTTTGCTCCTATTGGTTCAGAGTGCAGTGGGACAAGAGATAGGAGATAAGTGGATGACTTAGATTTTCTCAAGTTAAAAAAAAAAAATAGCTTTTGTCCTCACGTATTTACTGGGAATATCATGTTAGCACCCAGACACTAAGGGGACTTAAGGTGTATTTGTTATGTTTTATAGACTTCATGTTTAGTAACCTTTGTTCCATATGATACTGACAATCATTTACTACTTCATACAGGTTTCTCTAAGTACCACAGAGGCAGCTCTCGCACTGAATAGATACATTTGCTCAGCTGTGTTTCCATTACTCAAAAGATGCGCTCCCCTCTTTTCTGGAACAGAGCATCACGCCTCTCTGGTTGACTCCATGCTTCACACAATATATAGGTTATCCAAGGGACGTTCTCTTACAAAAGCACAAAGAGACACTATTGAAGAATGCCTGCTTGCTATTTGCCAGTATGTATGATACCTGTGTACAAATTGATTTCTTTTGTACAGTGTATATATTTCAATAATTTCTTTCTTTCTGTATAATGTAGAACTAAGATTATTTTATTCTTGCGTGACATAAATGACCAGAGTGTATGATAGGATTCTTTCTTTTCCTGAGAGAAAATAGATTTGATTTTTCCTGTTATGGGTACTACATTGTACAAACTGTCATGTTGATACAAGCTTTATGGTGATGCAGGATAAATTCTGGTTATTTGTAAAAACAAAACCCCAGTAATTACCAAAAATGTTGCGGCAAGTCTGACCATGAGTGTGTGTTGGGGATTTAAGGGGTTCAAGTGCTTGTATTTTTGATTGGTATTTGAAGAACCTTGGCCATAGTTTTTTTAAAAAATAAGAAGAAAATCTACCCTCCATTCTCCAAATCCTAAAACTGATCTTAAAACTGAACTGAGCACTGGAGTTATGTCAGGAATTGAAGTGTAGATTTTCCAACTGAGTCATAATTCTTGATCTTTGTCATAAACTGTAGTACTACTTGTCTGTGCTGTGGACTGTGAAATTAGTAGTACAGTGTGCATTTTCGGTTTGTGCCTAGCACTGGACCCCTGCCAAAAAGAGGATATAGTACAAATGGAAAAGATTTGGAAAAGCTTAACAAGAGGGATCAACATAAGAAATAATTTTGCTCCTTTAGAACAGCTTAGGAGACCAGGAATCTTCAGCCTGAAAAAATAATGACTGAGGGGGAGATATAAAATCAGCATTTTTCCATTGATAGTGACTGAGGGGGAGATATAAAATCAGCATTTTTCCATTGATTTTTAGTCTGTAGATCACTGAAATTAAATAGATGTGTGATGGGTTTGCCCTTGGCTGGGGGCCAAACCACACACCCACTCACCCAATTCCCCCCCCCACCTGAGGATAGGGGGGAGAATTGAAGGGGTAAAGGGAAAAAAGGACTCATGGGTTCAGATAAGAACAATTTAATAACTAAACTGCAATAATATTGAAAATAATACTGTATACAGATATACAAATGAGTGATACACAGTGATACTGCCCCCCCACCCAATGACCAAGGCTCAGCCTGTTCCCGGATAACGATCCCAGAGCAGGGAGAGTCTCGAAACTGCACTCACGGAACAGAGATAACAGTCCAAGCGTCCCAGAGTGAGAGCTGAACGAGGTGGGGAGGGGGAAGGCCTTGAGAGAGCGACCACCTGGAGCGAGATGACCCGGAGCAAAAGAGATCAGAACCAAAAGGGGCTGATCTTCCGGAGGGTCCTCACCTATATACTGGCCATGACGTGTATGTTATGGAATAGATTATTGGCTACTTTGGGTCTCAGTCCTGAACCCAAGATCAAATCCTGGGCTAGTAACTGGGGCTGTGCTCCCTTCCAGCTTCTCCGGTCTGCAGACAGCCAGAGAAGCTGAAAAACCTTGGCAGCCGCCTAAGCATCACTTTTTATCAGCTTTCTTCTGAGCACAAATCCAAAACACAGCCTCTTGCTAGCTATTATGAAGAAAGTTAACTCTGTCTCAGCTTAACCCAGGACAAGCTGGAAAAGCAGTGTTGGGTAATTTATTCAGTCTTCCAGTTGAGGTTTATTTCTTACAAGAATAATCATAATGTATTTCCCAGATCAGTTTCTGGTAGGAGTGTTTTGTTGCTTTTTAGTGTCATATCAGAAACCATTCTGTAGGGGTAATATTGTCTTTCTTGTGCTTAGATTGTCTCCTCTGTGTATTCTGAGAAAAACCCAGCACCCTTCACTCTGCTATCCTATGGCACAATCATACATGTTGTCTGTATACATAAGAGAGTCCAGAAGTAGCACATCTTTCTGTGCTATATCATATACGTAGATGAGGCATAGTGAGATTCCTTAAGCACCTACCATTGGTTTTTCAAAATGCTTTTAATGAGTGGTATGAATTCCAATATGCAAACTGATTAATTTTTATTTCATTTTTACTAGACTGCATGAATTTTACTAAGAACTTCTATTTTTTGTAAATTACAGCCACTTACGTCCCTCTATGCTACAGCAGCTGTTGAGAAGGCTAGTTTTTGATGTGCCCCTACTCAATGAATACTGTAAAATGCCTCTCAAGGTAAATGCTTTACTTTCTGTTTATGCATTCAGTGTAAAAGTTACTTCACAATAATCTGTCATCATCATGTTTTTGAAAACAAAATGGGGCAGGGTGAAGCAATGTGAAATGACTTCTGAATTGAAAATGTTATTGTTTTATAAAGTCTTTCAAATTGAATATGATCAAAGGTTTTGCAAAATCTTTCCTAATTCAAATAGCATATAGTAAGTTGATTATGTGATTTTGTTCAGTTAACTGTTGACTATTTCACTGCTTCAGCAAAAGAGTATTTTAAAATATCAAATCAAATGTTAGCATTACCTTGATATTTCTTCTTCTGCTGTATGAACTATAATAACTCTTGGTAGGATGTATAGTCCAGGAATAAATTTTGAGTGAAGTCTACAGAGAACAGGATACAGGGAACAGAATTCGCCTTGTATTTTTGAGCAATCTTTAGCTGAAGCCTTATCCATCTTCTTATTTATCATCTCACAATTGTAATTCCCTATTTATAGAATAACTTTTTTTAGATTTTCTCTGTCAGGCTTGCCTCCTGTTCCTATTGAAATAAATGGGCCTGCAGGTCTTTTTATGGAAGAATTTGAATCCTGTCATACTCTAAAGCAGAGCTGCCAGATTCACAGCCGTATTCTGGAGCATCAGTAATTTTGGAGCAAAAGAGTGATGAAGAAGGGGTGTTTGATTTGTTTTTTTAATTATTATTTTCCCTTCCTAAACAAAATTGCAGGAAAAATTAAAATGTCAAGATTCTAGTCTGGTGCTAGAAGAATTTCCCATAGGATAGGAATTTTTAGTTCTAAAGAATAAATCAGTAGAAATTTCAAATTATGTGCAAAGTGCACCAATAATCATATAGGCCAGCTCTTTAACTAGTATGTTACAGATTGTCTGTACAGTGGTTCTTTCCATAGGTTTTTCCACAGATGAGCAGGCACAACTAAAAGGGTCTACTGTAGGTGTCTTTTGCAATGTTTCGAATAATATTGAGGCCAGCAACTACAAATGACAGAAGTAAAATCAATTTGAATTTGTAAAACTTTTTACCAGAATCTATGATGTCTTTTCACTTGTTTTGTTGTCTCAGTTCTTACAGAGTTAATCTGTACTCAAATTATGACAATCCTGAAATTTTGTAGTTTTGCTGCTCACTATTATCACTGAGAATCCCACAGCAGCAGCTGAGGATAATACAGGCTTTATACTTTCACAGCATGGGCTCTACAGCTCTCCCAAAAGAAAAAGAAGGAAAAAAGACCATTTTTATGAGACATTAGAAATTACGAGACAGAAATAAATAATAATACTCATGTAACTCTTTAAACAGATACTGGCAATTCAGACTTCACTAATCAGTATGTTATTTTTTTAAATACCATTGTTTTACATGCATTTTTATTTTCTTGAAAATCTAGCTTCTGACAAATCACTATGAGCAGTGCTGGAAATATTATTGTCTGCCTTCAGGAATGGGAAGCTATGGAATTGCAGCAGAAGAAGAATTACATTTAACTGAAAAACTTTTCTGGGGAATATTTGATTCTTTATCTCATAAGGTAATGACTGTAATTCACATTACAGTATGGGATGACTGTATTGCAATGGTAATTTGCCATGCCAACTAGAGAAAGTTCCTGTTTTAACAATTTTTTTCACCTAATATGGGAGATATGGCAATGAGTGCTCCTAATGAAGTAACTTTCTAATAAAGAACTGAATGCTGAATCTTGAAAGATTCTCTCCAAACTAATGAAGTGTAAAATCTTTGTCTTGATATACCCAAACAGCCGTACACTTAGTAATGAGGCAGATTGCTTGCTGCACTAACAAGTCAATGTTGTCTCCTCTCCTATTTTGGCTTTAATAAACTTTTTAAAATACTTTTTACTGACATTAAATTAATTTTAAGAAATGTATGTATATGCTTGTCAAATTGTTGGTGTATGAACAGTAGGTTTACATTATTGGTTTTGAAACGTACACTTGTATTTTCTTAGTTTTCTGGTTATTGTCCAGCTTAAGAAATATGATGCAACATTCTTAGAAATAAACATTTTTCCATTTTCATGTTCCGAAGTGTGATCTTGGGATTTTTTTGTTTTTGTATTTCTTATAAGAGAAACATCTTACTGAGTAAATACTTTTTGTACTTGATTGGGCTCAAAAATCAGGTTCTCGCTATGGGACAATAATTACATTTTTCATCACATCTCATTGAATTTTATGTTCCAGTTCTAATCAAAATATTTAGATGATTGCTTCTCTAGGCATTCTGGTTTATAATATGGAAAGGAACATGGTCCCTGCATTACTCCAAAATGGCTTTTTAAGCCTTATATGTGTCTGATTTTAGTGACATTTATCTCTCTTACTGCTGTCACAAGTGCAGAGAGTGTCAGGAGGGCCTAACACAAATGAATGTTTCCAATTAGTGCATCTTACCTTTTTACAAATAAATGAATATGATATGTTTCCACCAACATTGGTGGCTCTCCATAATATTGTTTTCATTTTTCTGTACATGGTTGTTAGTCCAATGAAAGGAGAGTTGTGTAAATCTGTTGGGCTACAGGGTTCTCCATTGTTCTGTTTTGTAGTGAGATATTTACAGGTATGGTATTTTCATGGCTTCCAGCTTTTTAGTGGAAGCAATTTACCCGGTGATCTAAATTCTTTTGTTTGTGCCATACACACTAAAGAATGTTGCAACAAAACTAGAGGAAGTTAAAGCCTCAAAATTTTAGGCATTCTGCTTGCTGTTATATAAACATATAATTTTATCAGTAAGTGTTTTCAATGGACCTTAAAATTATTCTTCAGCATTTTCTTGACACAAGGCAGTCATTCAGATTTATAGAAGCATATAGTCTTTCTATTTCTAATAATGAAGCAAGACAATATTTTTGCAGTGTAAAATCTTTTTCCTATAAGTGCTTGATTGGTGCCTGTGTCATCAAAAAGATGCCTGTGCTATCTAAGTAAACATTTATTAAATAATTCTAATGGCATCAAACTCTTGCATTATAGTGTTTATCAGTAGATCTCAAAGCCTTTTAAAGCTATATCATTACGCTCATTTTACAGATGGGGAATCTGAAAGAGAAGTGTGGGTTTTTTTTGTTGTTGTTTTTGTTTTGTTGTTTTTTTTTTTTCCCTAAACATGCTAAGAATGTTGTTTGAGAGCTGGAAGGGAGAACCTTGGCCTACAGTGATCTGCTGCTACTTCCTGTAGCATGTTTTTTTTATAATCTAGTGTGTAACAATTGACGTTAATATGTTTTGTGGCAAGTTACTAAGGGTAGATTCTTCAGATTTAATTCTACTTTATAGTTTTATATATCAAGTACTTCTATGTTCTCTCCAGAGCTAAAATGACTAGAGGAGAAAATGTGCCAGTTCAACTCTTAGCAGGACATTTTGGAAAAATAATGAACTGACTTTGCTACAGTAAAACACAATTGCCTTTAACCAGCATGATTTAAACTGGAATAGATGAGGGAAAAGAGGGAGAAATTACAATGGCTTCTGCAGTTAAGATAGCAATTAGTCATTTTAGAACTAAGACAAGTATAAATGATTGTACTCCTATCAAATGTTGGCAAACAACACTTGACCCTTCCTATGTAGGCGTTAATAGCCCAAAGAAAACTAAAGAGTCATTTTTGCACTATGTATACTTTTACAAGTGTCAGCATACTCTTATGTTAATTTCAGTAGTCTTAAGAAGTCTATGAAGTTGCTATCAAGAAGAATAGATGTTATGCAGCAAAAATTTTGCTCTGTGCTTAGTTTTTAAATGTGCTTTACTGTTTGTTTGCATCTTCTAATCTTTGTGCATATGGCTGCTTGCTTTCACTAACATTTTGCATGTTTTTCTATTCGATTTTCCAACCAGTTCCTATCTCTCCTGCAGAAGTATGATCCAGAGCTCTTTCGAATGGCTTTGCCTTGTCTAAGTGCTATAGCTGGTGCCTTGCCCCCTGATTATTTAGATACACGAATTAGGTCAACTTTGGAAAAACAAACTTCAGTGGATCCAGAAGGAAATTTTGATCCCAAGCCTGTCAGCACAGCAAAGTGAGTCTTGTAATCATAGTGATTTGCTTTCCTGAAATATTTTTATACTATTCCTTGTTAATATTTTTTCTTCCTCCATAGGAAGAGTTGGCTGTTGACTGACTTTTTAATGATATTACTACCTTTCAGAAGTAGTGTAGGAATTTTTCCTTCCTCCTGCCAAATATTTCACTGCAACATATCCTGTTTACCAGCTATAAAACATATTCTTCTCAGAACTGTACAGATGTTAAATATTTCCCCATTATATCTGCAGAGTACATAGTAAATTCTATACTTACTGTGTACCCTATTACTTAACAGTTCAGATGTTTGGGATATAAGCACCTGTAGCACGTTTGATACTGTCATTATTTAGAGTGTGCTTATGACAAATCGTACAAGATTGTAAAAATCTGGTAAGTGATTCAATTGGCCTATTGCCCAAGTTTTTGGAAAATCTTCACTTAGTCTTGAGAATTGATCTGTAGCAACCTGTTACAGCAAAATAAGCAGGTCATGAATGATGATTTAATAGAGACTTGGCCTTCCTAGTAATCTTGTGGTTTTAAAATACAGATTTCTAACACTTAAGTTCAAGAACTGAGGATTACTAGTTGATTCTTGTTATTAAAGTCTTACCCCTCCATCATTATGCAATGTGAAACATCCTACTAATATTATCCTGTATTAAGAATTATCAAGAAAAATACCTGTAGGTTATGGTGAAGCAGGTTTTTTTTCTTGTGATTTTTAGTTGCTAATAAATGTAAATATTATGTATTCAAAATTTCCTGTAAAGGTCTTTATAGCCCTGATTTCTTTGTGACATTTCTTCTAAAAGAAAATGGAATTACAAAGCCAAATGTTTTGCCTTCATCTGGAGGTGAAGCATTATGATTAATGCTATACTATATTGACACATTTTACATAAATCAGACTGCAGAACTTATAACTGAATGACCATATTCCCCTTTGTTTACAGCCTTGTTCTTCCTGAAAAGTTGGAGTATATTGTTAGCAAGTATGCTGAACATTCCCATGATAAATGGGCCTTTGACAAGGTAGGAATGATTTTAAGAGACTGGCAACTGTCAGAAAAGGACTAGTAAATAATACCTGAATATCAAAAGAAAAATTGGACTGTTTAACTGATAGGCCCTTGTTCAGAGTGCATTAATGTCTGCATATTACTTTAGGGATATGTGAAAGAAACCTTTTGCTCAAGAAAATGCATTGAAATTTTTCACTTTTTCAAAGTGACCAGAATTTATTAGGACAAAGATCTGAGGGGAATTGATAAAGGGGCACTTTTTTTTTTTTTTCTTTTAGATCTTAGCTTTATTATGCCTGGTAATGACATTTTTTGGCTGGGAGTCAGAAATTCAGTTTTACTGCAGCATCTCTGTGATATAAGAGAGTACCTGGGAAGTCTAATGTCCTTTTTTTTTAATTTCAGAAAATGTAGTTAGAGCCTTTCTTTCTTTCTTTCTACCTTTAAGAAGGCTGTTATGTATTGATTGCCTTTATAATTTTCCAAGGGCTCTGTCACTGTACTGTGTTTCTGTTTCACTACTTCAAAATATCTATAAGACAAGACAATATATACTAAGTGATTTTTAAATATTTTTTTAATGTTACACTGAGACATTTAATAAAGCCTTTTTAGTGTTACATTTTGCAAATAAATTTTAATGTTAATAAATATAATTTTTAGAAGTAAATTTGAACAAAATTACGTTTGATGGAGTTGTTGCGGTTTTTGATACCTATGTTAGAAGTGTTTGGATATGAGTAACTCATTCAACCCAAGTATGAATTTTAAACCTCTTTAATTCACTGAAAAAAGACAGAGATGGGGTTAAGTAATTAATTATAACAATTAATAACAAATTAATACTAATTTTATAGAACAGTTACATAGAACGATTCTGTTTTGTGGGGCTATGTATGCAAATTTGTAGAGGAAGGTATACATATATACAGATATGTAAATATACACACATTAATCTCAAACCATAAATTTCAGTTAATATTGTTTAAGGTAAAAGATTCAGTAAAGTTACGTTCTTTAGTGGTTGATCTGCTAATGTTACATTTTCTTCTCTGTGTTGCTGACTCTAGCCTCTCAGAGTATAGAGACAGCTTTTTTACCTTAGCCAGTACCATCTTAATGCATGAGTCCATTTGAAAGGGGCCAGTGTGTATTAGGCTCAGAACTGGTTGTATGAGACCTACTGCTCATAGATGGCATCTAATCTGTCTGGGCTATGTTTTGTTCTGGTGTACCCACGGATGGATGCATGCTCTTTGAAGAGAAATTTCTGTGACACTGAGTAGCTATGGGAGTAGATTAGTAGTTCAATATGACAAACTAAGCTAGCCAATTTGCTGCTAGTCATCCATGTTGTTCTCATCTTATTCAGTATATTTATTTTTTTCAGACTAATAGTGGATGGAAATACGGTGTTTCACTGGATGAAAATACGAAGACTCACCCATTAATAAGACCTTTCAAAACTTTAACTGAAAAGGTAAGAGGAAATTTCAGCTGCATTAATACAAAGTAGACTGATTTGTGTGCTTTTTAAAATCTTCTTCAAATATATGCTAGAAAAGGAAGAGTGACAAACTAGGATTCTTACAGTTAAGAACAGCAACATGTATATGCTGAAGTGGTTGTTTAGTTAATCTTGCACAGAGTCTTGTATTACTTGCTTCTGTTATGCAGTCTTCGTAGGCCTGGGCCAATTTGTATTCAAAGTATCAATAGCACAGGGTTTTCAGGCCTTCATGGATGAGGAATGACTGGCAGCAACTCCTGGGCTTTAGATGAAAGTGTAATTTAACATATCTGAAGGCAATTTTGTCTTCAAGAAGGATGGTAGAAAAATTTTAAGAAAGCGCAGGAGATGCTTCAGTTCAAATGAGGAAAAACATTTAAACTACTTTAAATGCATTTTTTATTTTAACTTATTGACTAGGCATGAATGTCTTCTACTTGTCAGAACAGTGAACTGAATTTGAATTCTGTTATGTATTTTTGCAATGATTCATTGGGTGCCTCAAATAAGTCAATTACATTTGTCCCTCTTTACCACACTTTCCTGTTCAGAAAATGGAGATGACAAAAATCAAGAGGGATTCAAGAGGTTTAATTTCCCAGCTTTTGTATATTGCTTTGAAATCTTTGTAGAGGAGCTGAAGAATTTCTGGTTGAGTTGTTATTAAAGCAGTTTAAAGATAATTTTCTGAATGGTCTCAGATTAGAAGTTTTGAACCTGAAAATCAGTTTTTTCCATAAAAACTGTCATGCTTAGTAACTGTCATAAAATTCTTATTTATGGTAAGAACTGAAATATTTTTATTAGGTTGATTTGAGAAGTCTTAATGTGATAGACAGATTTTTTCACTGCCACAACTTTCAGATTTTCTCTACCACCTTTACTTTTGAAAGGAGTGTTGGAATACAGGCTGTTTGCTAATTTTTTATCAATGGCTGTATTTATATTGAAGAGGTGTATAGATCAGTAATGTTCTGTATCCATGAGTGGATATAAATATAAAAAAAGGCCTTATGTGCTGATGTGTTCAAATGTACATGCTTGCCTAACTAATTTCGTGGCACTTCTAGTGGCATAAATTTTTTATTATTTTGGGCTGGAGGAATCAACAAATCAGTTTCTAGATACAAACTACATTATTGCTCCAGAGCTCACTTGAGTGCTGTTAGTTTATAACACGTATCCCAGCAATAAATACCACTAAGAATAAAACAAAAAAATTGTAAGTATTTTAAAGCTTCTTTCTCATGTAAAAAGAACTGTATCATGTCTTCAGATATAATACACAAATTTTGTTTACTTTCGTGGCATGTGCCAATTTATAAAGAAGGATGGAATATTTTTACTGAGTTTTTGCTACTTGCTAACTATGGAGAAATTTTACATTGTTTTCTTCAAAGGAAAAGGAAATTTATCGTTGGCCTGCTAGGGAATCACTGAAAACCATGTTGGCCATGGGATGGAGCCTGGAAAGGACCAAGGAAGGAGGAGAAGCGGTAATGCATCAGCGTGAAAATGAAAAGCTCCGCAGCATATCTCAGTCTAGCCAGGTAAGGGGCAATTGCTTAAGTTTAGGAAGCAAAAGGCTTGTTTGTCAATTTACTAAGAACTTATACAAAATTCTGTTCATTTTATATTATTTTTAATGAAAAGAACCTTTTAATGTTACAAGTTCTGAGACTGGAAGTCATGTCATTATAATAAAAACTGTGCATTAACACTAAAGAAGGGATTGCAAAAAGACAACAGTTTTTCAGGCAATAAGGTTGTCAGAGAGCACATCTATTAATTTTCTTAGAAGACCTGAAGAGAGTTTCCGTATAGTCATTCAAAGAATACATGAAAGAGTATTTAAAGCTTTTTATTTTATAATAAGTAAATCTAATAACTTTCTTTTTTGGTCAAACAGAAGAGCCTGAAATGGGCTTTTGTCAAGATTATAATTATGACTGACAAGATTGCATATGTGATACTTTTTGTTAAATCTACTGGCAAAATTTGTAGGCAGTTATAGAGTATGTAGTAGCATTTTGATGTGACAAAGACTATTTTTTTAATTTGTAGTTTCTTGTAATAGCGTGTTGAGACTGCTGTTCAGCACGTCTGTGTCTTGAAGGGGGGAAAGCTGTTTGTGATAAGTGTTGGGAAATTTGGAAATTTTTATTGTACCCCTTGAGGTGAATCTAACATACATTTGTGCTTAAATATAGTGAGATTTAATGAGCAATGCACTGGGCAGAGTCCTACTGCTGTAAGCAGTTCTGCAAGGAGTGTGCAAAGATGTCTCATGAGCGGATTCCTTATATACACTTGCACCAGCACTGATCGTGAGCATCAGCATCATCTTGTGTTGCGTTCAGCCCCCAGCACAAGTTTTGTTTACCAAAAGTGGCCCCTGAGCACTCTGTTACAAGACAATTCTTGAGCATTTCTTATCTCTTCAGCAAACTTCACTCCATTACAGGGAGTCCTTCTGTCTATAGTATCTCTGCTTCCAGCCAGTTGAACCTGTTCTGCAGTTGGGCCTTCTTACCCAAGAAGATGCATGACAAAGACACGTTTGATTAGAGGATTTCAGCACGTTTAACTTCATTATTCAAATCACTGATTTATATGTGACTGTTCATATTTAACTTCTGCCTAATAGATTTGCTGCACTGGAGCGTTCACACTTTAAACATTTAAAGACTGCATAATTATATCACACCCCTTTTTTTTTAGTCTGTAAATTCCACAAGACAATAACTTATTTTAACATTTTGTTGCAATGTCTTGTCTTCAGTGCATGGTTCATTCAGGCTGTTGCCACACTGTTCTGTCATGCTTTGAAGGCACATCTTGTAAGCCTCATGATTGGTCTCCTCTCTTTGTCCAAAAAGCATAATTCTTAGCAGCTTGCCATCTGTTGCAAATAGATCCAAGTATCTGCAGCAACCTTCTTATTTCCACATCACCAGATGTATTCTATTAGAGTCTTCAGCACATTGCAAAATAAAAGGTGAACAGAGTTTCCACTAGAAAGTTTAAAAATATAAATGTTGTTACTCTAATCAGATCAACAGCAGAGATGTTGTACTTGAACATTTGATTCTTTTATCTGAAATACTTTTATCTGAAAACAAGTCTCTTTTTCTTTCCTCACAGGGAAATGGGTATAGCCCAGCACCACTTGATCTCTCTAATGTGGTGCTTTCTAGGGAGCTTCAGGTTTGTATTTGTATTTTACATGTGTAGTGCTGAAACAAATTAAGAGGTCTTTTTAATTATTATTATTGAGTTGAACTTTGTAGATTTTATGAGTGTATTTGAACTGTGATTGTGATAAGCTGTTGTAGAAAGGTGCATGCCATGCTATTTGTGTATTTAAAGAAGAGATTTCTACTGTTTATGCCATTGTTGCTTCCTGCGTTCCTAGAAAAAGTTATCGTGAACCTAGGAAAGGAGCTGTCAACAGCATGTGATATATGCGTATCCTGTGTCTGTGCTGACTTCAAGTAGTAGCTGAATGTAGAAATGACACTAAACTGTGATGTTTTTTACCACAAGAGTGTAGACTTTACTCAAGACTATAAAATTATGTAGAATTACAAAATTTTTAATTGTCACCTTTTAATTTTGCATCTTGTCTTTTCTGATGGTGATGTAGGGAATGGTCGAGGTAATGGCAGAAAACTACCATAATATATGGGCCAAGAAGAAGAAAATGGAGTTGGAAAGCAAAGGTAAGACAGAATCCTGTGAACCACACAAAACAAGACGAGGAAAATGAGGGAGAAGAAACAGTCTGAAAGAAGTCAGTGTAAGACAATCAAAATTGAATGGTTGCTTTTTGTACTTGAAGCAAAATAAATCTTACAGTAGAAAAACTTACAGTTCTTTCAACTTACTAAAGGTGGAGGTAGTCATCCTTTATTGGTACCTTACGACACATTGACAGCCAAGGAGAAATTACGGGACCGTGAAAAGGCACAAGAGTTGTTTAAATTCCTTCAAGTCAATGGTATAATCATATCTCGGTAAGTCACATATTTTTTTGAGATACTTGCTTACATTCAGTACACAAACCATGATGATTTTCCTTTGCTTACTGCAACTGCAATCTGTTAGTTATTAACATAATTACCATTTATCATATATTCTGTAAATCAGAGTCTCTGTTATTTTTATGTTCATGAAGATCCATCTGAAATAGTGTAGACGGGTAATATTTTTAATAAATATGTGATCATAGTAAATACAAAATGTTACAGTAGTGTAATTAAACAAGCAGATGATTCAAGACTTCTAAATTAGCAGCCAGCAGTGCCAGTAGGGATCATGGGAAAATAAATCTGAGGTCTGATACTGAAACACATCTATGTAAAAGTGCTTTTTAATGCAGTTTTTAAGAAAATGTTGATCTGAGTTCTGTGAAGCAGTGAGACAAGGTGGCTGTTTTGTGGGCATTTCATCCTTAGCTTCTGCTCAAGCAGAAGCGCAGGCTTCTTCAGTTGTACTCTAGCTTCAGTTGCTGTGTCTGGCAGTAAACTGGCCTGTGGGGACTTACACTGTCAATGAAATTAAAATAACTTATACTGTATTTTTATCTTTATATGATGGAGTTGTAAGTTACACAATACACTATAGCTATCATATTTTATTGTATGTGAAACACCTGAGCACATAGGAAACTATAATTTTGCTGGCATTAAGCATTTTTGTGAACTAAATTGTATTAATGAACAAATTTTTCTGTACATGCATAGAGTCAAATCTTACTTGTTTTAATTTATTTCTGGTTTTCAAGTCTGTGTCTGTAGTGAAAATACTCAGAAATTTATACAAATTGATTATTAGCATCTGCAAAAGGTAACTTTGTTGGCGTCAACAAATAACATCTCTTAAGATATTAGAAGACAGCTCTAAATATACATTTCTGTATTACTACTGAGAAAAAAACCCTCCTGCCACATATCTAGACTCTCAGCCAGAAACCAAAATGTAGGTATGGCATCAAACATTTTTATATCCTCCATAATGGCTTTAGAGCCGCTGAATGAAAAAAAACCATCAAGTTTAGTTTCTGCAGCTGAATGGTCCTTTGCAACACCAATGGAATTGCTCAAATATTAGTTTTAGTATCTCTTTGCAGCTGCTTCTGTTCAGGTTAGGAATACAATGTTTTCAGTGTTAACTAATGGGACAAGTCAACTTGAAAAAGCTGGTTGAAGCTCTTTATGGGGTATAGGCAAAGAGTTTGCAGTAATTGCCTATATCAGGGTGAATAAAGATTGTCCTCTTCTCAGTATTTTCTTTGGGTGAATATGTGCATATTTTAAGTATATATAAAATCTTTTGAAGTACTGATTGTAATTATCACATTTCCAGAATGTCATTCTTAGAAATGTTGGACTAATCATTAAAAGATGGAAATTCTTTATAATTGGAAACATTTAGGCAGCACAGTGTGTGTACTTTACATATACCATCTGCCTTTGTTTTGATTTTTGCTTCTCTTTCTTTGTTGAGAACACTTTTGAAGCGCTCTTGGGTGTTTATGACATACAGATAAATCTCTCGGGCCTTATTGAAGTATACATTAGAAACAACATGGTATTTTGATAAGCATCTTTAAGCCTCTACAAGTTTTTTGATGTTTCCTTTGTTATTTAACGGAACTACCAACGTCTTTCAATATTTAGGAAAGTACATGTAATCTCTTAGCAACCATGACTTAATATAAACACAGAGTATTTACAGTGATCTCACTGAAAATACATATTTAGTTGCATTACCTTCTTTGAGATTGAGGCAGCAGGAGATGTCTGTCAACCATGCATAGCTGTTAATGCATACCAAAGCATTTGATTTTACATGTGATACATCAATTAATAGAAGGTCATAAAAGTATAATAACTAGGACTCTTGAAATAGATTTTTTTTTCAAATGAAATCTGTAAGATGGGCAGTTAGAGTCTTGTTATGTTGGTGTAAAATGGGATCCGAATGTATTCTTTGGTTCCCTGGTTCTGTTCCCTCAGAGTATAACCATTCCTTTCCTCTTACCCATGCTTTGACATGGTCAAGAACATACACTTGAGTATTTAGATAGTTTTGTTGTTAAAATCTCTGCTGCATCAGCCTTCTCCCACAGAATTACTTTTTTCCTTGGATTCACCTTGTAGCTCTTTTTCAATTGTTAGTCTAATTTTTTGTTTATTCTTCCTGATTTATTCCTACACCAGTGCTAAGGAATCTCAGGACAAATGATCATTTCCTCCGTATCACGACAGTGAGTCCAGCAACTTTCCTGCTTTCTTGTTCCTTTCTTGCTTTTGCCTCAGTGCCACAAACTACCAGTTCCTCACTTCTTCCCTACTGCTGACACGTTGTTCAACTCCTCTGTAGTGTCTCCATCTCCTTTAGCTGGATAATTTTCTCTAATTGATAAAGGGAGGGTCTGCCTAGGTACTACTATTTGAAGAATTTGTCCAGAAGCAAATGAAGTAGACATTATGGATAACCAGAGGTTTCCCTTAATGTTACTCAATCACTTCCTCACTTGGCAAGCCAGTTAGATGTCCTGGGTGCAGGCCACCATCTGTCAACTGAAAATTTCAATTATAATTTAGTCCTCTTAATGTTGGAATAAAGAGACTATGAACAAGTTGCAAACTAAACAAATATACAAGAAAACCTCAAGGAAACAAAGAAGAAGGAATTAATGACTTGTAAAATCAAGTATGTTTGAAAACAGAATAAATTAAAATCTATAGAGTTATGTGACTTCAAAAAGAAAAAGAAAAAAAATCCCGTTCACATCCTGGATGACAAGACAGAATGCATCCTTAGCAGTTTTGTGGAATGAACCCTTAACAATAAATTGGAGAGCTTGGCTGCCTTTGAGAGGAACTTTGATGGGCTGGAAAAATAGGCTGACAGAACTCTTGTGAGGTTGAGCAAAGGTAAATGCAAAGTCCTATACCTGGGATGGAATAACCCCAGGAGTAGGGAAATTGAGTCTGACAGCATCTATGCAGAAAAGAACTTCTAATTCTGCAAGTTGAACATGAATCAGGAGTGTGTCCTTGTGATGATGAAGGCTGACAGTGCACTAGACTGTATTAGTAAATGTAGTCTGCAGGTTGATGGAGGTGACTTTTTTCCCCTTCCATTTTGTGATCATGAGACTATATCAGGAGTACGTCATCCAGTTTTTGTTTCACCAGTGGTAAGGAAGACACTGGCAAAAGAGTTAATCAAGTGGAGGGCCACTAAGATTCTTTGAGGACTGGCATGCATGTCATGCCAGAAGAGGGTCTGAGGAGAGGCTAGATTTTTTTTCAGTATTAAAACAGAAGGCTACAATAGAATTTTACCACTGTCTTCAATGCAAGGTTATAGAGATGATGATGTCAAACACTATCTACTCAAAGGTAACAAGTTGTTACAAGGGAAATTCCAGTTAGATATGTGAAAATATTTCACCCTTATTTTTCACAATGAGCGTGGTCAAACATGACAGTAGGGTCTTCAGAGTTATTATGAGATTTTGATCCTTGAAGATACTCAGTACATTATTGGACAAGGTTCTGAGCAACCTGATCTAACTGTGGCTTTGCTTTGATATGGGACTTGGATCAGATGGCACTCAGAGGTTCCTTCAAACCTAGGTTTTTCTGTGATCCTAAAGAATTTCAGAATTTCAGTGAGGTGGGTTTAATTTGTAGCTAGAATAAAATCTACTATTTTAAATCTACACATAGCCAAGCCGCATATGTTTTCAGTCCTCTTTAATATCTTGCATGCACCAGTCATGATTTAGGTCATGAATTTATCTCAAATAATAAATAATACATGACTCTTCAGAAAATATCACATACGATAGAAATTTTTCAAATCCTTTGAATATATAGTAGTTTGTTGCTTGCACTTAGATTTTCGTTTAGTAGCTTAAGTCATTTTGACTTCAGTCTTTGTTAAAATTCAAGGACAAAAATGAAGTTTAATAGTGAATAATGAAATGAAGTGTAGGACTTAGACTGATTTGGTAAAGCTTCAATTGCTGACTTCCTAAACATTTGCCACTTTAATCTGCCTGCAGTAGAAATTGAGTGACCAATGCATTGCTTAGATTCAAATGTACCATGACTTAATTTGTGCAATAAGATAGCTCTCTGAAGTTGTTATCCTAAAATAGATATATTTAGGATACTTTAATCCAAAGCTATTTTACCTCTTAGAGAAACATGAACTGATTTGTGAACATTTCTTGTGACATCATTCATAACTGAAAATTGCTATGGAAGGTAATTTTCTCCTTCGTATGAAAATTTGCCATAATTTAAAGATAATAAGGAATGTAATGCTGCATAGGATTGTCATAATTTGTACTACTGTAATCATCGTTATTTATCTTAATGCTTTCTAAAACAGGGGTCTGAATGAGATGGATTTGGATGCTTCATCCATGGAAAAGAGGTTTGCCTTTAAGTTTCTGAAGAAAATTTTAAAATATGTTGATTCTGCTCAAGAGTTTATTGCACATTTAGGTAAGCTGCAGATTTTATTTTGAAAATAATTTAAATTTTTAATATTTAAATATTTTAATTGATACATTTAAATTTGTAGCAATCACTATCTTTGTTGCATTTAAGAAACTTAAATGCTGTCTTTTAATTCTAACTGAATTCTTGGACATTCGTAATTAGCTATATTGTTTCTGCTAATTTATTTGTATTTCAGCAAAACTAAGTTTGCAAGGTATATCAAAGAGCTATGGTGTTATTTATTATTAGACAACTTATTTTTGTCTGCCTTGATTGTATCCTTGCAGAAGCCATTGTAACCAGTGGGAAAACTGAAAAATCTCCACATGACCAAGAAATAAAATTCTTTGCCAAAGTGAGTGATTTGGTATTTCAAGTAATGTTACAAACACATTTCACTATACAGAATATGGAAATTTGTAATGTTAGAATATTTTCAGGTAATAGAAATATATCTTTCCCATTTTTTGCATGGTAAGTAATCAATTAAATGTTAACAAATATTTCAGAATATTTTCAAAAATAATTCAATATATTTGCTGGATTCAAGTATTTCAAAATATTTCAATATATCTGCTTCTACATGAGAAGGAACATAGAAATTAAAAGGCAGCTTATTTATTAAATGAAATTAAATACTCTCGCTGAACATATCAATTATTTCTGAAAAATTTTGCCGCTGTATATCACTGAAGTGCATAGTATCATTTAATTAACAGGAATAAATACTCCTATGCATAGTAACGTCATACACATTTGTGTACCTAATAAGAAAAATGTTGTCAATCATCAAATTTGAAGTAAAAATAATATTTAGGATTTAATTTAGGATCTTAAACAAAAAAAAAAAAACCTCTCCCTTTGTATCTGTACTGGACAGTTATGTAAATATTGGAGAGGAAGGGTCCTCTTAGTTCAATGATATTTATCACTGTTGAATGTGGGAAGAGTTAAACCTTCAATATTAGATCCAAAATAGACAGATCTGTGTAACTCTGTTTATTCTTTACATAACTGTCAAGTAAAATTGTAAGACTTAAGGTTTTAATTTATATGACTTTGTGTCTGAAACAAGAAAATAGAACTGTTACATAACTTCTCAAATTCTTTGAATGATCTTTGATGAATCAGAGCATTGTTGCTACATTTACCATTGTGCTCTGTGAAAAATACATTTTGTATCTGTATTTCTTAGGTTCTTTTACCATTAGTTGATCAGTACTTTACAAATCACTGCCTCTACTTCCTGTCTTCTCCAACAAAAACACTCAGTAGCAGTGGATATGCATCAAATAAGGAAAAGGAAATGGTAGCAAGGTAAGTAGAAAATTAAGATATACACAGGAGGGATCTATATAGATAATTAAAGGTGTCGTCTTAGATTAAAGAGAAAAATAGTTCAAAAGCTCAGTTTCCTGACATAAAAAGTGAACAGTTTATTCTGTATCAGAATGGCAGTGAGTGAATAGAATTCCTCATTTTAGTATTCTTTAATACATAATTAAAGAATTAAGTACATATACTAATTTATATATATAAAATATATAATTATGGATGACAACATCAAAAACAGTAATAAATAATTCTGTGAGCAATGGAACTAATAAAACTTAGTTTCTGATGGATTTGTGTTTCATTGTTGATGCCAGTTTCTGGTTGAAGCTTATCCCACTTTTTGGGTCACTTAAATGGTCTCACATTTAAATTTTCAGATACCAAAAATGTGAAAATATCACAATGCATCTTTTTAGGGCTCATTACAGATTCTGCTCTCTCTACAAAATTACTTCTGCCCCCACACAATAGTTGTTGAAATTTAATAATTTTCAGACATCTGTACTGTTTCAGATTTGGTTGGAATCAGCCATTTGACTCAAAGTTATTCTAGAAAACTCAAATAAAAAGAAATAGTTGCCTTTTAATTTATGATGTGTTGCCTTTACAAAAATATGAATTCAATTTTTCTGCAGTTAACATTTAAAAATTAATATTTAAGTTGTTTTTAATTACAATTGTCATCTGATATTTTTGTTGCCAGTATTTTCCTCCCCTTTAAAGGTGTGCTGCCAGTTTTTTCCTTTGAGAAATTTTGTATCCTAATCTTTTAAACTGTATGTTACTGTCATGCTCTCTTACTTTAACTGTCAGTTTCTCAAATTTCTTTTGCTTTCTTTCACTATATTGACCAGAGTTTACTACTTTTTCGATGGAAGAGTAGATATTCTATGATTCTGTATAAATAGTAAAGAGTACCATTCTATATAAAACTTGAAAGTAAAGGTTACTTACTTGTTGTTAAACAAGACAAGGCCTAGCACTGAACTTCCTAGGTTACATTCTTCAGTTTATCTTCCACAGTATTTTTGCATTTCTCTAAATTATTATTACCCTTTTGTTTCCATCTTCTAGGTGGGCAGTAGTGCTTATATAGCAGTTGCCCATAACAGTGAGTGTTAAGTCCCTAAGCTTGATGAGCTTTCAGATACTGTATATGCAAATGTGCAAGATAGTCCTCCAGTAGCTGAGGAAGTCAACTCAGGTTCAGGAGGGTGGAAGTTACATTTCATTTCAATTTAATGTTTCCTCTCTGAATAATCCTTAGAATAAAGTCAGTCAGGTCAGCTTAATAAAGCTAGAAAGATGCTTTCTAGGTTTGTATGAAACGCCTTTACAAAGGCACATGAAAGAAGTTAGATGTCTAGCCTGCATATCTGCTATTATAATTTCAGAAATACCTTTTTGTCCGTTCTTCAATGAGAAAAGTGATTATTTCATCTTACAGGAAGTATAGTATTTCCTTGCTATTGTGAAGAAAACAGTGAAAATCTCTTGTTAGTAAGAGACCATACCAATTCCTGAGGTATATTTGCTTCATTTTTTATGTCCTAATTCCATTTTTAAAGTATAGCACAGATGATAAACAAGTCTACCTAGCTGTCTTTGTTTTTAGAAGTTAAAGCAGCCTCTTTAACCTCTAGAGAGTTATTAATTTATCTTTTTTATTAATTATCCTACTATTTTGACAGATAGGTTAGATATGCAAATTTCTCACATACTTGCCAGAAGTTCTTCTAGTCTGTATATATTTCAGGATTCATCTTATCATCACAGTGGTTAAACCAAGGTTTATTTATTTGCAGAGGATATCTTCACAAATTGTTTTAAATAGCATGAACGTTTGTAATATTCATTTCCTGCAAAATGCCAAGTGAAACACTAAAGTGTTACTCAGTTTTTCTTGTTCTTACAAAAATAATTTCTTATTCAGAAATAATAGCCATAACGAATGGCTAAGCTGTATAATATGCAATTGTTGGAAACCACTGTAATCAAAAGAAAGTTTCACATTTCAAGTCATCTCTGAAGTAGAAAAGTTTAGAAAATGAGAGAATTCAGAAACATCAAAAAGTTATTCATCTTAATGCAGTTATTTGACTGACTGTTATCATCATGTATGATTCAAAATACACATTCCAGGAACTATGTTGTGTTTTCCCTTTCATATTCCTACTACTCTTTATCTCATATTCTAAATAAATCTTTAATCTTTGTCTTGTCATCTTGCTCTTTCTGTTCTTTTCTACTTTAGCCTGTTCTGCAAACTAGCTGCTCTTGTTAGACATAGGATCTCACTTTTTGGTAAGTTGTTAAGAAAGATCTTGATAAAAAGTATAAAGAACGTATAACCATTGCTTCTATCTTACCTGAAACACTTCACAAACTACAGGCAAGTTGTATAAAATTATGCATTAATTTCCAGTACAATTAGTGAGTGCATTGAACATGGCTCTGAAGGTAACAGTTAAGAGAATATTTAAAGTATTGGAGCAGGAAGAAATAGCAGCTTCTAGCATTTTCAGACTCCTTTAAAAAAATCTCATGCCTTCAAAATCATCTTATAGTAGTTGTTTTGATTTCTGTCATCTAGCTGTTGAATCCAACAGATCAATTTCTCAATAGGCTAGGGGGAAGTAGCATATGTTTTTCAAAGGTATTAGTAAGAAAATGATGAAAGAAATGTAGGTACTACAAAATAACAACGTTCAGAGTGTTGCAGGGTCAAGAGAAGAAAATGAGCCACAAGTAGACACTAGTTCTTTTTAGTTCTTGTATGGAAATGGGCTTAAGAACTTGAAAGTTAGTTCTAGAACCAGACTTAACTCTCCCTCCAGTGACCTAAGGTGGGAGACTTATGTCATGTCTTGTTTAACCTGTGCATCTCTAATAATGATATTTTGGACCATTAGATTATCCTACTTATTTTATACTGTAGTGTTCTCATAGTATCTCTTTCTACAGGTAGTGATTCTGCTACAATGGTGAACTGCCTGCACATCTTAGCTCAGTCTCTTGACACAAGGTGAGTTTTTGACATTTGTACCAGCTACATACAAACTACGTAGGTGTTTTTCAGGAGCAGTTTTTTTATTCCTTATTTGTAATTAATGATATTAGCAATATCAATAATTCAGATGTTATCTCCATATTAGTAGATTTAATCTAAAGAGTTGCATATGCATTTTTCTGTTCAATGCTTGTCATTAAAACATTGAAAACTTCTTGCACCCTTTCCAAGGGCCTTTGAAGACTTTGGCATTAGAAGTATGCAGAATGTATTATTACATGGGCATAGTTACATTTGCTAACTTTTACTTTTTACCATTTAAATGCTTATGTAAATTAAAATGCAGGCCAGGATAGTTTCTTAATTTGAACTGTTTTCTGGCCTGGTTATGTTATACAGCAGCCTGACAATGAATTCATGAATAACAACACTGCAAAGCTTCATGAAGGGGTTGGAGAAGAGTGCAAAAAAATTAAGGAATGGGACTGTGATGCTTGGTACTGCAGTTGCATTTTCTAGATTTAGGGTGCTTTGAAGATAAGTAAGCGTGTATCCTGACTTGCACACCTAAGTACTGTGGCTTCCATAAAAATTTAGGGATTAAGAGATATTTTTCTTGAGCATGTTGTACAGGGGAACATTCTTCCCATCTGTGATATTTGCTGGAAAGGCATTATGTTGTTTGAAAGTAGATCACAAAAACTGGAAAGACAAAACTAAGGAAGATCTTTTTTGTTATTATTTTGCATTAAATGCTCCAAGCTGATTGTTGCTTATTCTGCTGTGTAGATGTAATTGTCCTTTTCAGCTCATAATGTAGAGTTCACTGATACACGTTTATCTTCAAAGACGGATAGAATATAACTAACATGTACATATATATCTGTACAACTACTGAAGATCAATGCAAAGTTAATATTTTTCCCTTATTGTTTTTCAGAACTGTTATGAAATCAGGATCTGAGCTTGTTAAAGCTGGGTTGCGTGCCTTTTTTGAAAATGCAGCTGAAGACCTGGAAAAAACTTCAGAAAATCTTAAACTTGGGAAATTTACCCATGCGCGAACACAAATCAAGGGTGTTTCACAGAATATCAATTATACTACAGTAGCATTGTTACCGATCTTGACATCAATTTTTGAACATATTTCACAATATCAGTTTGGAATTGATTTACTTTGTACGTATTTTATTTTCTTTTTGGAGTTTATTCCGTTATAATAATACAAATGCTTTTTAGTAATGATTGCATTAATTCAAAGGATGAAGTTCTGTTTTCAATAACATATTTCCAGCATTAAATCTGAAATTAGCTGCATAGTACCTTCTTTCTATTGCATGTTTAAAAGTAGTACTCAGGAAGTTTCAAGTTAATTATGTACAATATTTCACCAAACATTGAGAGAGAGAGAAAGTAAAATTTCCCCTTAAGTGCTCTCTTACCAGCTGTGTGGATGAGACTACAGAAATTTCCCTATAGAAAATTAAATTATGCTTATTTTTGATACATATTTTTACCTAATTAGATTAAAGGAGACAACACATTATTAATTCCTTGTGTTTTTTTTTTCTCTTACATTTGAAAATCACTTTATTTCTTTTAATTTAAATTTTCCTTATACTTGGCATCTTTTAGTTTAAAATTACAGAAATGCCTCCTTGAGGTTCAGCA
>NW_010132261.1:76445-85953 GCF_000699245.1 Pterocles gutturalis
CCAAGCTTTTATATATGTTTGCTTTGGAACTGTGATCACCCAGAAGATAATTAAAAGATGGATAGTCATTGAAAGGCTTTTCTCTAAAGAGGTGTGGAGCCTTTAGATCATATTCCTAGAGGTCAGACACACAGACTGATACGGTTTAACGTAAAATTGTACTCTGCAATATCTTATTAGCAAGTATCTGCTGGCCTCTTGCAATGTCTGATGATGTGTTAAGTTTATGAATCAATTTAGATGGCAGACCAGGTATCAGAGAAATTCGTTATAAATAATGCATGTGTGGAGTATTGACAGCCTAGAACGTTCAGTGATACATATGCTAAAAGTTTTAAACACCGTTTACCATATTGCATAAAACAGATGTTTAATATTTGGAAAGTAGTCTTTAGTTCAATAAATACTGATAATTTATTTCTTATTTTCCTCTAGTGGGTGATGTACAAGTTTCATGTTACAGAATTCTTTGTAGCCTCTATTCCCTTGGGACTGGGAAGAACATCTATGTTGAAAGGTATTGAGTGAAAAACTCAGCATGTAAAATTTTCTCTTCTTTAGGAGCATATTGTTTAGCAGTTTGAATGAAAGGTGAATCTGAAACAGTATGAGCATGTTTAAAGTACACTTTAGCCGGAATGTAGTTGCCTGTATCTTAAGAGTTCATTCTTTAAGATTCACAGGGCCTGAGAGAGGGACTAAAATGGAGGAAATATGATTCTGTAGTCTAGTTAGGAACAGCTTTGCCTAGTATGAGGAATGCTGGTCTCCTCTTCCTTCCAGCCTGTGTTCAGTAATTCTGTCATGACAAATGCAAGAGCAGTCTGGTAGACTGTCTCTTTCCTCCCACTCTGTATGCACATGCATGTGTGCACAAGCTCATTCTCGTGTATGTCCACATTCAGTCACTTATACATCCATCCCTCAATTGAAAAGCTATACTCTTTCTTCTCTTTCTGGGCCTGAAAATCGTAAATACTCTTTGACACAGATCTGATACGCAAAATAGGAAGTGCCTTACCCCTACTCTAACTAGCAGTCAGGGTCTTCTCACAGGAAATAAAAGGTGATTGTGTTTGAGTTGCCTTTCAATGAAAAGAGCTCACAATAGAGGCCTCCACTTAATTGGCAAGACCTCTAAGCACTGGACAGTTACATTAAACGCTGATGTTAGCAACATCACCTTTTCCTACTGCAGTTGTCGTCTTAGAAGTGAAGAGTGATCAGATCAGATATATCTGAGGAAATTAATTAGGCTCCTAAGGCTGTGTGAGAGGTTTCCAACTGTGGATTTCATTTAGTTTGGTTTTCTCTAGACTCACTCAGGTTCTTAATTTAAGGCAGTAGGCAGACATCAGTGTCTAGGTGGGAGGTAGGATTTCCAACACACCGCTCAATATTTCAGCAAAACTTAGAAGTGAACGATTGAGCTGACTTGAACAGTTATTCAGCTAATGCTCAGATTTAGGATGAAAGTGCATTTTTTCTAATGAATTTTGGCAGGGACATTAAGAAGTTTTGTCTTCCATTGCAGGATGAGTTGCAATTCACTTTTTGTAGGTGAATATCACTTTTCATGGCTGAAATGGTTCAGCTGATTCTACAAGACTCCTGCCTGCTGGGGCTCAGGACTAATACTAAGTTGGATTGCTGCTGCTGCCTTGTTGTGACAAACTTCCATTGTCAAGGGTTTTATCCTTGGTACAAAGACTGATTAACTTGTTTAGGATGTTGGAGATAGTTCTGATTTGTGTGTGGACCTTTCTTCTCTAAATGTCTCTGTGGCTCATAAATGTTGAGAACTGGATGCAAAATGCAGTAGTCCTTGACTACTTGTAGCCCTAATGCTTTACTGACAAGTGTATTGGTATAGGCATTCAGACTATGAATTCTATACTCAGGTACCCTTTTATTTTCATTCACTGCATCAGAAATTTAGGTCCTAAATTTGGGGTTTAAAACGCCTTTTTCATACCCAGCAGCCAAAAGTTCTATGTTCTTTATGGTGTGTTGGTCTTTTCCTGGTTAGTATACAGAAACACATTTCCAAAGGGTTTTTAGCACAGATGATGAAATATCTGTATCAATAATAAGAAACACAAACTTCTGCATAAGTTAAGAAATGATAGCACTTTTTTTTTAAATGTATGCAGTTAAATATGACAAAATTAACTACTGTATTCAGTCATACATACATATGCGGATTGTTCAGTTTAAGACTGTGATTTGACCTGTTTGAGGCTTCTCAAAATGAAGACTGCCCAAGATGCAAGAAAGTGTGCTATAATAATGGTATAATAGGAAACACTTCTTCATGACTACCATCAGTTGGTGGTCCTTTATCTTGCTTTCTTTTTTCAAAGAGTCGATTGATTTTATTATGTTTCAAGTGTTTTCCACTTCCTTCAAGACTTGCACATCAGCCTCTGACAGTTCTTCCTCATTCTTTGGAGTGAATGTTTCCAGTTAGTTGTCTTCATAACGTATTTTGTCTAAAGGGTTAATTTGGCTTTTCTTTAAATGCCATTTTCTCCATTAATTCTGTTGAATCACTCGCTTCCCCAAGTGATTTATTTTACTTTATTTGCTTTTTATGTCAGTGACTATCTGCTCTGAAATTCTTTTTTATATTTTCTAATTTCCATCCTGCAAAATCATGGGCTTTCTCTTGGTTTCTCATATTTAGGATTTCCATATGACAGAAAATACCTGTGTACTTAAGAGTAATTTTCTTAGCCTTGTTGTATAATTGTTCACCTTTTTTTCTTTTAGTTTCTTGGTATCCTTCTTTCAGTAGAAAGAGGGGTATGCATTATGACATTGTCATGCATGTGATTAAATAGCCTCAGTGCATACAGTGTTAGTCTTTTCACTAACGTGTGTGTGTACATACGCCCCAAGTTTTCCCTTCAATTCAACAGAAGGCAAAGATGCAATAAGTTTTCCTTAGGGGAAAATTTATTAAATCTCATATATATATACACACATATATATACACACACTATATATATATATATGAAATATTGCATCTTTCATTACCATTTAAATTGGAAGACAACATTGCTGTGCTCTGAAATACAGTAGAAATTCTAACATGATAAAAAAAAACTTTAAATGGTCTGTGGTTGCTATCTGTGATACTAATGCATCATTCATTCTGTTGTAAAATGTACACCATATAAATGGTCAGAATGTAAGGAAAATGACAGATATATAGGTGGAGCACGTAGTTCCTTTTTAATTTTGTGGTGATTAATTTCTGCATTGTCTATTTCTGTGGCAGTAAAACAACAGTAAATTGTAATAATTCTGTACAGAGAATTAATGATCATTCATCCTTGAAATAGAATAATATTATGTGGATCATGTTACATGAAATAACCAAGTGAACAAAAATGCTTTTTTATAATGTTTTTCAATTCTGTAAGGCCATTGCTTTTGCCAATCTCTTTTTTTCCCCTGCAACAGAAGAAGTTGGAGGGTATATAGTTGCATATCTCTTCACATTCCAGCATGGTTGTGAAATAGAAATTTACATAGGTGGTTGAAAATGAGGTTGTAGATGGGTCACAGTCTTTGACTTCAGGTCATACAGTGAGAAAGGCTTTGTTGACAGGGAGGGATCTTAAAAAGATTATTGTTATTCTTGGAAGTTGAACAATCCAGTAATTTGTTTGATTTGGTACATATATATATAAACATAGGCTTAAAAAATTATTTTATGCCATTGTCCCTCAAAGCATCTCTAGCTAAAGAGCTCTGTTAATAATGTTCACAGCTATTCCAAAAACCCATGGAGCTTCAAAGGATGAAAAGTGTGTTCTGTCTTTATCCAATCTGTAGGTCAAGCATAACAAAATCTGTAAGGCATCTTGTATAAACAGTGCTTCAGAACTTCAAAGAGTACCTTAGTTTTAGTTTTAAGCCATTGTGAGTCTGGTTTTATGCTGAAAATGACTGTCTCAGCATCTCTTGCACCTTCATCTGTAGATTTCCACTCCTTTCTTTTTCTGGTAAATAGGGTTTATGCAGCCAGATGATGAGCATGTTTTGTTGCTATTGATTTGGCTTGTTTGGTTTTGTTTTCATGGCAAGGTTTATTTTCAGCTGGATCAGTTCCTCCATCCAGCTTAGGAAGATGCTGTCTAAGTTGTAGTCCTAGCACAGAAGAGAAAAATAGGAACATGGGAAGGTTGTGTGGGGGAATGCAGAATTGCCCCTTTCAGAGCATGCCACACTGAGTGCCGTAAAGTAATGAAATCAGTCTTTGATAAGTAGAAGTAGTGTTTCTCATAATTTGAATATGTAAATAGTATAAGGTGTGAAGCAAAAGAAATATATATATGTACAGAAAAGAAGTGAAATCTTGAAAAAGGGTACTACTGCCAAAACAAATTTATGTTGTTTAAATGCATTTGCTCCCTGTTTAAACAAACTGAAGGTATAATAATATGCAATTACTAATCTATTCTTTATGCATAGTCTAGGCTTGTTTTCTGTAGTTTGTAGTCACACAGCTGCATGGTGGAGCAGTTGCCCTTTAATATACAATATTTGGTGGAGGGTAGCTTTTTAAAAAACAGTGTTTCTTATAACACTGTAATTTCTAATAATTTTGTTCATGTGAGAAATACAGTTTTTTTAAATTGTCCGATAGTTCATAATGTATTAAAAATCGGCAATGTACTAAATCAGCAATAAATGTTAATGCTGCTTTATAATGCATGTAAGACTTCTCCTCTCGGGTAACTTTTAGTGTGTCTCATATACAGGCAGCGTCCCGCACTTGGTGAATGTTTAGCATCTCTTGCAGCAGCCATTCCAGTAGCATTCCTTGAACCTTCTCTCAACCATTACAATCCGTTGTCTGTCTTCAACACAAAAAGTGCAAGAGAAAGAGCAAGTAAGTACTGTTCCTCATAAAAAAAAAAAAAACCCAAAACAAAACCTGTTTGCTCCTTCTCAACTAGTAGTAATAGAAAGAAACTGTAATAATGAAAAAACCCAAATCTATGTCTCGATAGAGAACTCCTACTGTTGCTTTCGTTACTTGTAATTTTAACCTTGCTCTGCTTTGTTGAGCCTGTGTTAACATTGTTCCCTTTCTCCTAGTATATTTGGATATTTTTCTGAACCTGATGTTTGAATTATTTTCTGAAGATGCATACTTAATATTTGAAGCTAAGATTATATCTGCGTTAAAAAAAATTTTAGCAAATTGTACAGTTGTGTTATTATCATAAATGTGCAAGAGGTATTATATCTTATTTATGTGAACAGGAAAATTATCTATATTTTTTGTTGTCTTACCTGTACTTCAGTGCAGTTTGGTATAGGCAGCTCCTGAGAGAATATGACTTTGATTATATGAAACCTTAATCAAAGGAGCACGAGTCTTTCTACATAGATTTTCTTTGTTTGCTTCTCTCCTGGCTTACTCCTGATGGACTCTCATATCTTAAAGTATTTCAGTACTTTCCTCATTGATCCATGTAAGAGTCATTACCTGCAAAATCATTGTTCCTTTAAAAAAAAAAAAAAAACAAAACAATGTAGGTAGATCAATTCTGTATGCTTCAGAATGTTTTCCATATAAAAGAAGTTATGGAAAAGCTAGTGCTACCACTTCCTTCCTGTCAGCCCTACTTCCTTCCTACAGCGCTGATGGAAGAAGAATTTTGCTAGAGTGACTGGCATTAGGTTGTGGTGGGTTCTTAATTGCTGAAGCACCCTTCAGTTTCTAATACAAACATCTGGAATTCTTTTGTGGCATTTTTGTTGAGAGATAGACATGCAGAGTTCGTGAACTAGGTACAGTTTAATTTTAATCTCACCCATAATTTTGATCTGCTTGTTTCCTTTTCCACAAGGCAGATTTAATGTTTTTCAAATTGACCTGAAAGCTGTGAATGATTATAGAAACAATGGCCAGAGTTTATCCAATATTGACAAAAGCTCTCAGTTCTGCGCTTTTACATAGCTGGGCTGCTCACCAGATAATTGCAAGACACGTTATGGTAAAGCTATAGATTTATGGCAGCTGTTGTCCATATCAGTGCTATCAGAAGGACATAATTTGTGAGATGAGAGACCTGTGTATGCCCCAAAGTCTTTCTATAGTTACATCTGCCCAAGTTGGTGACAGAAAAAACCTGAGTGGCAACGTTATTTGTATTTAGCATTTAAGTAGAGATTAATGTAGATGTTGTGGTTTTTTTTTTAATTAATCTTTTGCTTTTCTACCCTTACTTGCAGTTTTAGGTATGCCTGATACAGTGGAAGAGATGTGCCCAGAGATCCCTCAGCTGGATGGACTAATAAAGGAAATTAATGATTTAGCAGAGTCTGGAGCAAGGTATACTGAAATGCCTCATGTAATTGAGGTTATCTTACCCATGCTGTGCAACTATTTATCCTACTGGTGGGAAAGAGGGTCTGAGAGTGTTCCTCCAAGTGCTGGGCCTTGCTGTACAAGGATAACATCGGAGCATCTGAGCATAGTTCTTGGAAACATTCTGAAAATCATTAACAACAATCTGGGAATAGATGAAGCATCTTGGATGAAAAGAATAGCAGGTACCGTAAATTTTTTAAAGATTAATTGTAACTAATATTTAGTTATTTTGCTACATTTTACCATGTTACCCAGTGTAATGAATTGTAATTAAAAACACCAGGAAAGAAAGATAAAGAGTAGAGAAGTAACAATGAGAGATAATTTTTGAAAATTATTACTTTTATGCATGCATTGTAGTGTTATTGTGAGCAGAGAGCTTTCTATACAACATAATGGATTTTGAAAATGTTACCTTCTCTATGCACTGTATAAGAGCCTTAGCATTTAATTTGGAGTTGTGAATTCAATGAATTTTCAAGACACCTAAGAACTAAGTATTGCAGTAGCAGGTATAAGTCCTGTGAATTCTGGTCATGAAACACCAGGACAAAAGGGAAAGGAAGTGTATATGGTGAAATAGTGCCAGAAGTAACCCAGGTTCAGAATTAGTTGCTTTGTGTGACTAACTGTGCCAGCCATTAAATGAGCAGGAATATTTCTCAAAATTTCCTGTAACATTTAGTAGCTAGCTAGCTGAAGAAATTGACTGTATCCAAATTTTATCTTTCGTCTTAAACAGTGTAATAAGACTCAAGAATTTCAAGAAAATCTATGTAAATGTAATAATTTCCTGCTAAATTTTAATACCCTATTGGTACTGGCTTTTCAGTATTATTTTAAATAATGGAAGGTTTTCAATAATAAGGTTCCATTAACATTTAGTAAGAAGTTTGCTGCTTAATTGTAGAGACCACTGCTTGCAGTTTTGTAGTGGCTGCTTATCTGTGTGAAGAGATGATGTACTAGTGTGGTTATTGCAAGGATTTTTGACTCAGATGGTCTGCATTTTATTACTAATGCATGTACAAAATAGATATATGATGCTGAATGAGTCATTCGTTCTCTGCATTTTAGCTTGCCCAAGGCAAAAGAGGTAAAGTAATTCTTCCAGACCACTGTCTTCTGACTATTTTCTGACATTGTATACAAAAAAAAATACACACATGAAAAAAACCCACCAATAAAATGCCGACCGTGTTTTTGTGAGGACTTTGTGTTTCAATCCCTGCTTTATTTAGGTTCTAAGTTAGACACATGACTTGCCAAAACCATGGTAGTTCGACATAAGACTGAAAAACATAATCTGAATTCACAGTAACTAGCTTTTAATCTCTCAATACACAGTTGTAACAAAGCTATATTCATAGTATTATTAATAATTTTATGATGCTTGAGGAATATGTGATGCACTAGGACCCTTATGTTTTCTAGAACTGCGGAGTTCATTTTAATATGATGAAAAACTTCAATTGTGCATTAATTATAGGATTATCTATATTTTTATGTATAGTTTATGCTCAACCCATCATCAGCAAAGCCAGGCCTGATCTCCTCAAAACTCACTTTATTCCAACACTGGAGAAATTGAAGAAGAAAGCTATAAAGATTGTGATGGAAGAGGAGCAACTGAGAGCAGACAGTAAAAGTGACACCCAAGAAGCTGAGCTACTCATTCTCGATGAATTTGCTGTTCTTTGCAGAGACCTTTACGCCTTCTATCCAATGTTGATACGTTATGTAGACAACAACAGGTAAATAAAAACTAATAATTAAACTCATACTTATTAGTTAATGTACTGGAGTCCGTGATCAGATAATCCGAAAGAACACAATGTATTTCATGTTATGCTGAGAATCAGATCCTGAGTATTTTAAGATGCTTGACTTATAGAATGATGTGCCTTGAATTCACACCTTTTTCTCACATGCATTTCATTTATTTGGTTGTATTGTAACTGCACTATTGTCATTGAGACTGCATATCCCAACCAGACTTGTTGTATATGCTCCTGCAGCCCAATGATATTACAAATGAATACACCCTTCAAAAATTAAAAAATTACTAAACCCCTTAACTGTTAATGAAGGGATGAAAAACTGTCTTGCCTCAATTGAATAATTCTTTTTGTAGGTAATACCACAAAGATTTGATATTTCATATTGTTTTTTTAAGATGGAAATGAAAAGTGCTTGGACAGCATACTATTGCCTTTGGAATAACCGGAAGTTTTTCTCCTTGATAATTTACTAAAGGATTATTCTATGCCTACACTTTACCTTTCCTTTGTCCCAGAATGTGACCCTAATATCCTCTTTCGAAGAGTATTCAAAGTATCTATAGTATCTACAGTATCTTAATGGTATCCTTAACAATATTGTTCTTATGTACACATTGTCCACTTATATTTTTTTTAGTTGTTAGTAGATATTGGGCTAGTTAGGAGCATTTAGCATTATCATTAGACTAGGTTAGCAACCTGGTCTAGTGGAAGGTATTGCTGCCCATGGGAGGGAGGTTGGAACTCAATGATCTCTAAGGTCCTTTCCAACCCAAACCATTCTATGTTCTATGATTTTAATTGCATGCATGGTCATTTATGTTGTGAACCAATTTACACTGAGAATTATTTGCTTTTTCTAGATGAACTCAAGGCTTTACTATGTCAGACCCTGTTGGCATGGAAGCACTTCAAATTTGTCAAAAAAAAAACCCCAGATTTAACTGGGCTGTTGAGAAATTCAACTAAAAAAAAAAGAGTTAATGAGCATTAGTTATAACGTAATAATTCCTTACATGTCTGCTGTCAGATGCCCACTTTACATATGGTCATGTTAATGCATTTTAATTTAGAGACATTTAAGAGGGATGTATCTGTTAGTTCATTTGGTCGGATCTTCTGAGCATCCATGTGCAGACAGACCCAGACTGAAGTTATATTCATTCCTGGATTACAAAAATAAACCAATAGCAGCAGTCAGTCCTTACAGCTCTATCCATGCATTCTTTTCCCTGTATGCTTCCTCTTTTCCCCATTATAGTGTTCTCTTTTGGATCAACAAAAAGTTTTGATAACCAAGATTTGTTATGGGGGGGGGGGGGGGGAGAGAGAT